>NC_037689.1:11413143-11710052 GCF_003255815.1 Theropithecus gelada | reverse complement strand
TTTTTTTTTTGAGACGGAGTCTTGCTCTGTCGCCCAGGCTGGAGTGCGGTGGCGCAATCTCCACTCACTGCAAGCTCCACCTCCCGGGTTCACGCCATTCTCCTGCCTCAGCCTCCTGTGTGGCTGGGACTACAGGCGCCCGCCACCGCGCCCGGCTAATTTTTGTATTTTTAGTAGAGACGGGGTTTCACCGTATTAGCCAGGATGGTCTCGATCTCCTGACCTCGTGATCCGCCCATCTCGGCCTCCCAAAGTGCTGGGATTACAGGCGTGAGCCACCGCGCCCGGCCATTGTTAAGATTTCAATTCTGGTCAGGTACAGTGGCTCACACCTGTAATCCTAGCCCTTTGGGAGGCTGAGGTGGGTGAATCACTTGAACCCAAGAGTTTGAGACGAACCTGGGCAACATGGCAAAACCCCATCTCTACAATAAATACAAAAGTTAGCTGGGCATGGTGGTTCACTCCTGTAATCCCAGTTACTCAGGAGGCTGCGGTGGGAGGATCATCTGAGCCTGGAAAGGTTGAGGCTGCAGTGAGCTGAGATCAAGTCACTGCACTCCAGCCTGGGCGACAGCGAGACCCTGTCTCAAAAACAAAAAAAGATTTCAAATAAATCTCTCCAATTGATCTATGGATTCAAACCAATCCACAAAAAAATCACAGCAGCCTTTTTTTTTTGGCAGAATTGGATAAACTTATCTTACAATTCATATGGAAATGTAAAGGATCTACAATAGCCAACACAGCTCTGACTTTATTAAATTTACCTACTTGTGCAACCGTCACTACATTCAAGTTCTAAAACATTTATGTAGTCCCAATAAGATCTCTTTTGCTATTTTTTTTTTTTTTTTGAGACAGGGTCTTGGTCTCTCACCCAGGCTGGAGTGCAGTGGAACGATCACGATTCACCGCAGCCTCCACCTCCTGGGCTCTAGCGATCCTCCCACCTCAGCCTCCCGAGTAGCTGGGACAGCAGCCATTATGTATCACCATGCTCAGCTAATTTAAATTTCTTTTTTTTTTATAGAGACGGGGTCTTGCTTTGTTGCCCAAGCTGGTCTTGAAGACCTGGGTTCCAATAATCCTCCCACCTCAGCCTCCCAAAACACTGAGATTTTAGGCGTGAACTACTGTGCCTGGCACCTTGTGTTAATTTAGTTAATATCCATTAATTGCAATTCCCACCTTCAGACAACCACTAATCTACATATCACTATAGGTTTTTTGTTTTTTTTTTTTCTTAGAAGGTCTTGCTCTGTCACCCAGGCTGGAGTGCAGTGGCACGATCTCGGCTCACCACAACCTTCACCTCTCGGGTTGAAGCAATTCTCCTGCCTCAGCCTCCTGTGTATCTGGGATTACAGGCACACGCCACCATGCCTGGCTAATTTTTGTATTTGTAGTCACTTAGTATGTTTTTGAGGTTCATCCCTGTTGTATTTCCCAACATTTTATTCCTTTTTCTTGGTGATTGTACCACATTTTGTTTATTCATTTGCCAGTTGACAGGCTTTTGGGTTCTCTCCTTTTAGCTAGTTTGAATAATGCTGTTCCAAAGATTCAAGTGCAAGTGTTTGTGTGAACATTTGTCACATTTCTTTTGGATAGATATCTCGGAGTAGCACTGCTGGGTTGTATATATGATCAACTTTCTTTGTTTTTTGAGACAGTCTCGCTCTGTCACCCAGGTTGGAGTGCAGTGGCGTGATCTCAGCTCACTGCAACCTCTGCCTCCTGGGCTCAAGCGATTCTCATGCCTCAGCCTCCCAAGTAGCTGGGACTACAGGCACCTGCCCCATGTCCAGCTAATTTTTGTATTTTTTAGTAGAGACGGGGTTTCGCCATGTTGGTCAGGCTGGTCTTGAACTCCCAACCTCAGGTGATCCACCTGCCTTGGCCTCCCAAAGTGCTGGGATTACAAGTGTGAGCCACTGGGCTCGGTCAAATTTTTGATCAATTTTCTAAGAAGCTGCTAAACTTTTCCAAAGTGGCTATTACATTTTACATTCACAGCAGAAATGTATGAAGGTTTCTTATTCTCCACATCCTTGCCAACATTTCTTATAATTGACTTTTTAATTATAGCTACTTTAGTGAATATCAAGTATTTCATTGTATTTCATTGTGGTTTTAATTAGAATTTCCCTAATGACTTATGATGCTATGCATCTTTTCATGTGTTATAGGTTGTTGTTTTGAAACGAGGTCTCTCTCTGTCACCCAGGCTGGAGTGCAGTGGCTCCATCACAGCTCACTGCAGCCTCGATCTCCTGGGCTCAAGGGATCCTTTCGCCTCAGCCTCCCAAGTAGCTGGGACTACAGGCTTGTGCCATTGAGCCCAGCTAATTTTTTTTTTTTTTTTTTTTTGAAACGGAGTCTCGCTCTGTCACCCAGGCTGGAGTGCAGTGCCCGGATCTCAGCTCACTGCAAGCTCCGCCTCCCGGGCTCAAGCCATTCTCCTGCCTCAGCCTCCCGAGTAGCTGGGACTACAGGCGCCCACCACCACGCCCGGCTAGTTTTTTGTATTTTTTAGTAGAGATGGGGTTTCACCGTGTTAACCAGGATGGTCTCGATCTCCTGACCTCGTGATCCGCCCGTCTCGGCCTCCCAAAGTGCTGGGATTACAGGCTTGAGCCACCGCGCCCGGCCCCAGCTAATTTTTAAATTAGTTTGTGTAGAGCCAGGGTCTCGTTTTGTTGCCCAGGCTGGTCTCGAACTCCTGGGCTTGAGCAATCTTCCTGCGTCAGCTTCTCAAAGTATCATGTGTTTATTTGTATATTTTCTTTGGTGAAATGTTTTTGCAATATTTTTGCCCATTTAAAAACATTTTGGAATTTTCTTAATTTTTTTTGGTTTCAACAATAAAAGTAATATGAACCATTTTAATAAAAGGGGGGATTTAAACAGTATAGAAATTGGCCAAGCATGGTGGCTCACATCTGTAATTGCGGCACTTTGGGAAGCTGAGGCAGATGGATCACCTGAGGTCAGGAGCTTGAGACCAGCCTGGCCAACATGGTGAAACCCCGTCTCTACTAAAAATACCAAAATTAGCTGGGCCTTGTCGCGCGTGCCTATAATCCCAGCTACTCGGGAGGCTGAGGCAGGAGAATCGCTTGAACCCAGGAGGCGAAGGCTGCAGTGAGCCGAGATCACACCACTGCACTCCAACCTGGGTGACAGAGCGAGATTCCGTCTAAAATAAATAAATAAATAAAATAAGACAGTATAGAAATATATAAAGAGAAGCACTTCCTTCCTCAGCGCATTTGCATACTCTTCCCATTAACAGTCTGACATGACTTTCCAAACTTTTCACTGTGCATTTATAGAAACAAACATCAAAAACTGTGTTTGTTGTGTGTTTTTACATAAATGAGGTCTTGCTGTGCATACTATTTTGTAATTTGGTTTTTCCTCCTGGCAATGTTTCTTCGTTAGCGTCACTGTGCACCCCTGCCATATGGATGTGCCCCAGTTTCTCAACCAATACCCAAGTTATGCATTCAGGATGTTTCCTGTTCTTCTCTACTACACACTAAACACTTTGTTTTCTTATTCTGGTATAAGGTATGCCACACCATTCTCATCCTCTAGTGACTGAGGAGGAGTCTCAGCTCAGAGAGGACTAGGACAGACCAGGATCGCTCAGCAGGACCCTAGCAGGCAGGAACCTGACCCGGCCAGAGACACGCCTGCTTGGAGCTGAGCGGGTGGCAAGGCAGGCAGGGGCCTGCAGGAATATCTGCCTGGGACAGAGTGGGCGTGAGGGGCGCAGGGGCAACCTGGCATTTCCCTGCCCTATGCACTCCCTTTAGCCTCAGCATGGGGACACTGACACCTACACCCATCCTCTTTTGCCCATTTTTTAACTGGGTTGTCTTCTTTTTGAATTCTTCTAATTAGAGACCAGGTCTCCCTAATGTTGCCCAGGCTGGTCTCCATCTCCTGGGCTCAAGTGATTCTCCTGCCTTCACCTCCCAAATTGCTGGGATTACAGCGTGAGCTACTGCGCCCAGCCTGAGTTGTGTTCTTTATAGATTCTGGATACAAGTCCTTTATCAGATACATGATTTGCCAGTGTTTTCTCCCCATCTGCGTTTTGTTTCGTCTTTTTTTTTTTTTGAGACAGAGTCTCGCTCTGTCACCCAGGCTGGAGTGCATTGGTGTGATCATAGCTCAATGCAGCCTTGAACTCCTGGGCTCAAGCGATCCTCCCGTCTTGGCTTCCCAGAGTGCTGGGATTACATGTGTGAGCCACCGCACCCGGTCAAATTTTTGCTTTAATGTCTTCTATAGTACTGGGTCCTGTCAATGTTTTAGGAGGTTTTTTCCTGTTTTTGGAAGGATTCTTGACTTCTGATCTTGGTGTTGATGGTAGTGAGTCATTTTCATCTCGTTTGATTTTTGTGCATTTTTGGCTGGAGTACCTCGGATAGATTTCTCCACTGGGGCTTTTTCTTCAGTTTCCTCATTATGTTCATCATCTTCATCATCTTCCTCATCATATTCATCAGTAGCAAGTTTCAGTTTTTTTTTTTTTTTTTTTTTTTGAGACGGAGTCCCGCTGTGTCTCCCAGGCTGGAGTGCAGTGGCCGGATCGCAGCTCACTGCAAGCTCCGCCTCCCGGGTTTACGCCATTCTCCTGCCTCAGCCTCCCGAGTAGCTGGGACTACAGGCGCCCGCCACCTCGCCCGGCTAGTTTTTCGTATTTTCAGTAGAGACGGGGTTTCACCGTGTTCGCCAGGATGGTCTCGATCTCCTGACCTCGTGATCCGCCCGTCTCGGCCTCCCAAAGTGCTGGGATTACAGGCTTGAGCCACCGCGCCCGGCCAAGTTTCAGTTTTTTAATGTGGAAACTTGCTACTGCTCCCGGGGCAGATTCCTTTCCAGACAGACTTAGGGATTTGACATCCTCCTCTTCATCTGACTCCTCCACAGCTGCTAAGTGGTACTAATATGCATAGGCCCTAGACCACACTTCAATTGTAAGACAACAGCCAGTCTTATTTCCAAGCCCCCAAGAGAAGCTGTTGGCTGTACAAACATTTGCAAAGTTGCCAGTGTTACTTTTTTTTTCAGAGACAGTCTTGCTCTGCCGCCAGGTTGGAGTGCAGTGGCGCGACTGTGGCTCACTGCAGTGAGTGGCATTACCTTGGCTTACTACAACCTCTGACTCCCAGGTTCAAGCAATTCTCCCGCCTCAGCCTCCTGAGTAACTGGGATTACAGTCACCCGCTACCGCGCCTGGTTAATTTTTGTATTATTAGTAGAGATGGGTTTCACCATGTTGGCCAGGCTGGTCTCGAACTCCTCGCCTCAGGTGATCCATCTGCCCTCGGCCTTCCAAAGTGCTGAGATTACAGGCATGAGCCATTGTGCCTGGCCAACCAGTGTTACTTTCAATTGGACTGCTTTCATATCCATTGCCTCTGCTTCAGCAATGTGCAATTCACCCTTTGCACCAGCCTCTAAACTGTCCTTTCTGAAAGATAACTGGTGCTCATTTTCATCATTATCCACTTTAAAGTGATCAATCTTTGTCTGCCTTTAGTTTGCAACCAAAAAGATACTTCTGGGAGCTCAGGGGGCTCATATCCATGTCCACTGAATCTTCCATGGGGTGGTGGCATGCACTTAGATGGGAGGGAAGGTGGATGGAGCTAAATGGCTACTGTTCCAGAGAACGGCCACACAGAATTACGTCGGTGCAAGCTACTTTGATTCAATTTTGAATGTTGGCTGGGTGCACACACCTGTAATCCCAGCACTTTGGGAGGCTGAGGCAGGTGAATTGCTTGAGCTCAGGAATTCAGACCAGCCTGGATAACATGATGAAATCCTGTCTCTACAAAAAATACAAAAATCAGCTGGGCGTGGTGGCGTGTGCCTGTGTTCCCGTCTACTTGGGAGGCTGAGGTGGATTACTTGAACCCAGGAGGTTGAGGCTGCAGTAAGCCTGGTGATCACCCCACTGCACTCCAGCCTGAGCGACAGAATGAGATACTGTCTCAAAAAAAAAAAAAAAAAAAAAAAAAAAAGTTCAAACAGCCTTGAATCACTGGATTAAACCTCATTTAGTCATTATGTATAATTCTTGATAGGTTGCTAAATTTAATTTGCTAGTTTTCTCGTGATGTGTTTGTTTGGCTTACATCTCAGAGGTCTCTTAGGTCTCAATACTGGCTTCATAGGGTTGTAGAGTGTTCATTCCTCCTCTCTCTTCTGAAAGATTTTGTAGTGTTGGTATTATTTCTCCTGTAAATGTTTAATAAAATTAATCAGTTAAACTATCTGGCTTTGGGTTTTTCTTGTGTGAACAGATTTTAACTTACTTATTACAACTCTTTTCATATTTTCTTTCTTTCTTTTCTTTTTCTTTTTCCTTTTCTTTTTTTTCCTGAGACGGAGTCTCGCTCTGTTGCTAGGCTGGTGTGCAGTGGCGAGATCTCGGCTCACTGCAACCTCTGCCTCCTGGATTTAAGCGATTCTCCTGCCTCAGCCTCCCGAGTAGCGGGGGTTACAGGCGCCTGCCACCACGCCCGGCTAATTTTTGTGGTTTTAGTAGAGACGGGGTTTCACCATGTTGGCCAGGATGGTCTCAATTTCCTGACCTCATGATCTGCCCACCTCGGCCTCCCAAAGTGCTGGGATTACAGGCATGAGCCACCACGCCTGGATCTGTCCATATTTTCTATGACTTCTTGAGTCAGTTTTGATAATTGGTGTACATTTACAAATTTGTCCATTTTGTCCAAGTTGTCTAATTCATTAGTATAAAGTTTTTATAGAATTATCTTGTCATCCTTTTCCTTTCCATAGGGTCAGTGGTCTTGCCTCCTAATTTTGGTGATGTGTCTTCTCTCTTCTTGGTCCATCTAAATATTTGTCAATTGTTTGATCTTTTCAAAGAATCAACTTTGGTTTCACGAATTTTCTTTATTGTTTTTTAAATTTTTCCATTGCAATGATTTCCATTCAAATCTTTATCATTTCCTTACCTCTGCTTGCTTTAAGTGTAGATTGCTACATTTCTACATTTTTTTTTTTTTTTTTTTTTTGAGACGGAGTCTTGCTCTGTTGCCCGGGCTGGAGTGCAGTGGCCGGATCTCAGCTCACTGCAAGCTCCGCCTCCCAGGTTTACGCCATTCTCCTGCCTCAGCCTCCCGTGTATCTGGGACTACAGGCGCCCACCACCTCGCCCGGCTAGTTTTTTGTATTTTTTAGTAGAGACAGGCCAGGATGGTCTCGATCTACTGACCTTGTGATCCGCCCGTCTCGGCCTCCCAAAGTGCTGGGATTACAGGCTTGAGCCACCGCGCCCGGCTCATTTCTACATTTTTAAGGTGGGAGCTTAGATTATTGGTTTCAAATCTTTCTCTGTTTTTCTTTTCTTTCTTTTTGAGACAGAGTCTCGCTCTGTCACCCAGGCTGGAGTGCAGTGGCACAATCTCAGCTCACGGCAACCTCTGCCTCCTGGACTCTAGTGATCCTTCCGCTTCAGCATCCCAAGTAGCCGGGACTACAGGCACGTGCCACCACGCCTGGCTAATTTTTGTAGAGACGGGTTTTGCCATTGTTGCCCAGGCTCATCTCCGGCTCCTGAGCTCAAGCAATCTGCCCGCCTTGACCTCCCAAAGGGCTGGGATTACAGGCAGGAGCTACCGTGCCACCCTCTCCTTTTCTAATATAGGCATTTAAAGCTATACATTTCCCTTTAAGCACTGCTTTAGTCGTATTCCATAAATTCCTGTATGTTGTTCTCATTTTCGTGCAGTACTTTCTAATTTCCTTTGTGATTTATTCTTGATTCATGACTTATTTAGAAATGTGTTAAATTCTGGCCGAGCCCGCTGGCTCACGCCTGTAATCCGAGCACTTTGGGAGGCCGAGGCGGGTGGATCACCTGAGGTCAGGAGTTCAAGACCAGCCTGACCAACATGGTGAAACCCCGTCTCTACTAAAACTACAAAAATAAGCCGGGTGTGTTGGCAAGCGCCTGTAATCCCAGTTACTCAGGAGGCTGAGGCAGGAGAATTGCTTGAGCCCAGGAGGCGGAGGTTGCAGTGAGCCGAGATCAGGCCATTGCACTCCAGCCTGGCCGACAGAGCGAGACTCTGTCTCAAAAACAAAAAACAAAAAACAAAAACAAACAAAAAAAACCAAACGAAACAAAACAAAAATGTGTTAATTTCTAAATATTTGTGGGTTTCCCCAATTTCATTCTCTTGTCGATTTCTAGTTGTTATAGTAAGAAAATATATTTTGTAGAATTTAAGCCCTTTAAAATTTTTTGAAACATGTTTTATGGTCTAGCATAGATCTATGCCTGGAGTGTGTTCCATATGTATTTGAAAATAATGTGTATTCTGCTGTTGTTGACTGCAGTGTTCTATTGATGCCAGCTAGGTCACATCAGGTTTATGGTGTCCAAGTCTTCTATATCCTTGATGATTTCATTTCCAGTTGTTCTACTAATTCCTGAGAATGGGTTATTGAATTCTCCAACTGCTATTTCTGAATTGTCTATTTTTCCCTTTGTTTCTGTCAGATTTTTGCTCTGTGTGTTTCGAGGCTCCTTTGTTAGAGGTGTGTGTATATATATATATATACACACCAGGTCCCAAATTGACACCAGGGTCTATGTGGACACTCAGGTCCCAGATAGAAAACAGGCCCAAGGTGGACACTAGACTGGACATCAGTCTAGTATATATATATATATACACACACACACACACACACACACATAGTTTTATAAATATATATTAAATATATTTTTAAATAAAATAAACATTTATATAAAATTTTATACATTTATATAAAATTTAAAAATATATTTTTCTGATGAATTGACCATTGTATCATTATAAAATGACCCTTTTGTGTTTAGTAACATTTTCCAACTAAATTTCTATTTTGCCAGAAATCAGTATAGCCACTCCAGCTCATTTATGTTACTCTTTGCATGTTAGATATTTTTCTATCATTTTACTTTCAATGTATTCGTAACTTTGAATCTAAAGTGTGGCTTTTATAGGTAGCATACGGATGGATCCTCTCTTTATCCTAATTTGAGAGCCTCTGCCTTTTGATTGGAGAATTTAGTCAATTTATTTCTGGTATAATTATTGATATGGTTAGATTTACATCTGCCATTTTGAGATGTTTTCCTTAGTTCTTATATCTTTTTTGTTCTTTTTTTTTTTTTTTGTTAACTAGATATTTTATTTTATTTTTGAGACAGTGTCTTGCTCTGTAGCCCAGGCTAGAGTTCAGTGGCACTATCATGGCTTACTGCAGTTTCTAATTCCTGGGCTCAAGCGATCTTTTTGCTTCAGCCTCCTGATTAGCTGGGACTACAGGTATGTACCACCACACCTGGCTATTCAATACATAAAGACACCAAGTCTTTATCTATTAAATGTAACATGTGGACATCCTCAGAGACAGTTTCTAGTGGACTGGTACTTTTTTTTTCCTGTGTATGGACCAGAATTCTCTGTGTGTGCAGTTTGTTTTGCATGTCTCATAATTGTTAAAAAGTTGACACTATAGATAATATATTTTAGTAATACTGGATTATGATCCCACCCTCCACAGTTATTATTTTTGCTGTTGTTTTTTGTTTAGGGACTTGTGGGGACTAATTCTGTAGTTTTTTTCTTCCCTCAGTGTGCAGCTACTGATGTCTCTTAGTTTTTTTTTTTTTTTTTTTAGACGGAGTTTCACTCTTGTTGCCCAGGCTGGAGTGCAGTTGTATGATCTCCGCTCACTGCAACCTCCACTTCCCAGGTTCAAGAGATTCTCCTGCCTCAGCCACCCATGTAGCTAGAATTACAGGCATGTGCCACCACACCTGGCTAATTTTGTATTTTTAGTAGAGATGGGGTTTTACCATGTTGGCCAGGCTGGTCTCGAACTCCTGATCTCAGGTGATCTGCCTGCCTCAGCCTCCCAAAGCGCTGGGATTACAGGTGTGAGCTGCCACACCTGGCTGGTTAGTTTTTAAATAACTCTTTCTGTTTTTATACCTGGCTTCCTTGGGGTCACCTGTGGGTCTGCATAGCTTATTTTTATCCAATGATTGCTTAAAAGTTGTGGTTATACACCTCAAACCAGTATGGCTTCCACTAAGGGGGTAAATGTGTGAGTTTGAGTACACATATTAAGTTCAGGCTGCTTGTAAGCCTGTGCTGGCATTCATTTCAGCTTGCATAGGGTCTCACATTCATCCAGGGACCTGATATTTTGTGGTCATGTACACAGCCTTCCACATCCTCATGCATATGCGTGGGCTTATCAATTCCCACTATTGCTGTCTTATTTTCCATATCCCCTTAATTTGTTGTCTGGTCTGCTGCTCACCCAAACAATGCTACAGCCTCAGGCAGTTGTGAGGTTGGCCTTCCCCAGTTACTTGCTACCAACATTGTTGTTGTTTTTGACAATACCCCTAAGCATGGAGCTTTTCTCTGGAGCTCAGAGTCAGGTCAGCTCCCTCCATTTACAGTGAGGCTTCCATTCCTCATGGCTACCATGCCCACAGAGCTAAGGACGGGAGCAGCTCCAAGTAAATGCCACAGACCCCACTATTCTTATCAAGGTTTGGTAGTTTTTCCATCAATAAACACTTTTCAATTTGACACATGCTTTTGGTGAATTGCCAGTGTTCTAAAATGCTCATTTTTGACCATTTAAAAAATGTTTTATAGTTGCTTTTGGGGGAGGGGTTTTGATGAGCTCCTCACCCTACCATTCCAGAAGCTCTACCTCTGGACAAGTGATTGTTTTTTCTTTTTTAAGAGACTGGGTGGTGTGGATGATAGCTCCCTGCAGCCTCTAGCTCCTGGGCTCAAGCGATCCTCCCACCCCAGCCTTCTGAGTAGCTGGGACTATAGGCATGCACCACTACCTGGCTAATGTAAAAAAATTTTTTTTAGAGACAGGATCTTGCCATGTTGCCCAGGCTGGTCTTGAACTCCTGGCCTCAAGTGATTCCCCCCTCATCAGCCTTGCAAAACACTGGGATTACAGGCATAAGCCACCATGTCTGGCCTGGACAAGTGACTTTTGACAAAAGTCAAAATATTGAGAAAGGGTATTTTTAAACAAATGGTGTGGAAACATTTGAATATCCATAAGCAAAAACAAAACAAAAACAAAAAAGAGCTTGGATCCATATTTCACACCATATAACTCAAAATAGGTGCCAGACCTGGATGTAAAACTTAAAACCTTTGGAAGAAAACACAGGAAAAAAATCACTGTAATCTTTAGTTAGGCAAGGATTTCTTAGATACAGCACTCAAAGCACAATCCAGAAGTGAACAAATGGAAAGATTGGACTTCATCAAAATGAGCAGTTGTGTTCTTCAAAAGACACTCTTAAGAGAATGAAAAGACAATCCAGAGACCGGGAGAAAACCTTTGCAAGGATAATGGACTGATAATGAAGTTATACCCAGAATATATTTTTAAAAACTCTCAGTGTTCAACAGTAAAAAAACAACCCGGTTGATAATGGGCAAAAGATTTGAACAGACACTTCATCAAAGATTCTCAATAAAAGATGATCAATATTATTACTCATTAGGGCAATGTAAATTAATATTACAATAGCACTTCACATGTACTAGGATAGCTATAATAAAAAAGACTGATAATAATAAGAGTTGGTAAGGATGTGAAGAAACCGGAACCCTCATACATTGATAGACTGTAAAATGGTACAGTCATGTGAGGAACAGGCCTAGGTCTCAGGTCTCAGCCATCACTCATCTAACCTGGGGAGATACTACAATGGTTTGGAGGACAAGAAAATAAAAACGAAAATCTGTTTGGAGGACAAGAAAAAAAAAACGAAAAACGAAAACTGACATATCACTATATGCCCACCACTAATAGCTATAGTAAAAAAGATGGAAAATGCCAAATGTTGGCAAGTATGTGGAGCACTAGAACTCGCATACTGTGTTGCTGGGAGTGTACATTGGTACAACCACTTGAAAACTGGTTTTATAACATATAGCTGAACATATGGATACACTTAGGTACATACCTAACAGGAATACACACATATGTTCACCAATACACAGCAGCACAATTCCTAATAGCCCAAGCTGCAAACAACCCAAATGTCTACAAACAGTAGAATGGATAAATTATATTGCAGCATATTCACAGAATGGGATACAACATGACAATGAGAATGAATTATCTACAACTATATGCAACATATGGATGACTCTCACATACATAATGTGAATGACAGAAGACAGATGCCAAAGAGTATATTGCTCGATTATATGATATATAATTGTTTGGCTCAATTTATATAAAATACAAAACAGGCAAAATGAATCTATGCTGTGAGAAGCCACGGTAGTGTATACCCTTGGGGGCTTGCCCGGAAGGGAAAGTGGGGAAGGCTTCTGGGGTGTGGTCATGTTCTGTTTCTTGACCTGAGTATGTTCATTTTTGAGAATGCATTGAGCTGTATGTTTATGATACATGCATTTTCTATATACAGTTTAATAAAAATATTTTAAAATAAAATAAAAATACAATTGCATGCTAGAAAGAAAGTTCCTTTTTATGAGTGTTGTAAAAAAAAGTTTAAGGGAAAATGAGAAAGTGTCTATATATCAGTGTTAAAAAAGAGCAGTGATCTTTCTTGAGAAGTCTTCCAGTTATTCAACTATGATAAACTGTAATTATGTTTTAGAATAACTAATTGCAATGCAACATGACTTTATCCCATAGCAGTCTACACAAAACTACCCTTAATGTGCATGTAGGAAATGAAATGAATATACCTTAACCAAATAGGAAGAAAAACAAAATATTAGGAAGTGAAACCTAATTTTTCAACCATTCTTTTTCAAACAGGAATCCCAAGGAAAGCAGGGGTGTTGGTGGGTGAGCCTGACAATCTAGAGCGCTGTGGATCAGTTCCATTGTTGTAGGGTCAGTTACTGAGGGGATAAGGAATCTATGGCCTGCAGCTTATGCAAATGACAGCTTTGGGGAAACAGGTTAGAAGGCATGCATACCTCTTATAGGGTATGACTCACCTGCTCTCCCAGCAGGGGATTAATAATGAGACAACTACTACCTTTATATGTCTGTATCATTCAATGACTATGTTTCTGTAACACAGGCTAGAGCTAGGCCTAATTTCCCAATTCATAAAGTTATACCTTTAAATTAAAAAGTTCTGTTGCACTTAAAATACATATACCATGAGGACTTCCCAAGGGAAGGGAAAAAACAGTTTTTCATGGGAATCTTTTCTGTGACTGAAGTGCCAATGATCACAAAAACAGGTATCTGCATTCCCAAGTAGATTTCCTGCCTTGATGTCAGTGCCCTGCCAGTGTTTGGACAATGAAAACTCTTCTCCCCAACCTAGAAATTTGAAAAAGTGTTTCCCAGTAGTGAGTACTTTTATGTCCCCGGATATGCTGAACTAATCAGTACTGAATTTAAAAAGTTCTTTATCCAAAAAGTGAAGCATAGGAGATGACAAGTCATCTCCTCGGGTCTTAATTCTACTATTTCCAGAAGCTCAAGAGGTCTGTATGAATCATGTCACCAAACATGACTATCGCTCAAATGCTTTCTCTAAAGGTTCTTCCTATGCGTTGAATTGTATATACACTGTGGTGATGCAGGAACTTGTCTTTCCAGTGGACTGAAGGATACTTGGCTCTGTTTGCCTTCAGTTCACTCAAGCCTCAGTCTCTCATATCCATTTCCCCCTGCACAACAATTGCAGCATCAGGCCTTCCTCGTCCCTACTATTAGATACCTGATGCATACCCAGTTGTGATTTCCAGGTGAAGATTTTCTCAGTCACTGGCTTTATAGCGTTTTTCTCCACTATGCGTTTTCTGGTGTTTAATGAGATTCGATCTGTCGGTAAAGGCCTTCTGACATTCTGTACAAGCATAAGGTTTCTTTCCTGTATGAATTATCTGATGCATACTTAGTGTGGCTTTCTGGATGAAAGCTTTCCCACATTTACTACATTCATAGTGTCTTTCTCCAGTATGAGACTTCTGATGTATATTGAGGCGTGACTTCCAGGTGAAGGTTTTCCCGCAGTCACCACATTTATAGGGTTTCTCCCTAGTGTGGATTTTCTGATGCGTTATGAGATTTGATCGGTCAGTGAAGGCCTTCCCACATTCAGCACATATATTGGGCTTCTCACCTGTGTGGATTTTCTGATGCACACGGAGTTGTGACTTCTTAGTGAAGCATTTCCCACAGTCGCTGCATTCATAAGGCTTCTCTCCAGTATGGATTCTATGATGCGCAATGAAGTGTGATTTCTGGATAAAGGCCTTCCCGCATTCAGGACAAACGTAGGGTTTCTCTCCTGTATGGATTCTCTGATGCACCCTTAGTGTTGATTTCTGGATAAAGGCTTTCCCGCAGTCCTTGCATTCATAGTGTCTCTCTCCAATATGAGATTTCTGATGTATTTTGAGGCGTGACTTCCATATGAAGGCTTTTCCACAGCCATTGCACTTATAGGGTTTCTCTCCAGTGTGAGTTTTCTGGTGTTTAATGAGATTTGACTGGTCAGTAAAAGCCTTTCCACATTCAGCACACATATAGGGTTTCTCCCCAGTATGAGTTTTCTGATGTGTGGTGAGGTTTGTCCTGTGAGTGAAGACCTTTCCACATTCTGTACATATATAGGGTTTCTCTCCGGTGTGAATTCTTTGATGCACATGGAGTTGTGACTTCTTAGTGAAGGATTTCCTGCAGTCGCTGCATTCATACGGCTTTTCTCCAGTGTGAATTCTCTGATGTGTGTTGAAATGTGATTTCTGGATGAAGGCCTTCCCACAGTCAGCGCATACATAAGGTTTCTCTCCTGTGTGGATTCTCTGATGCATCCTGAGTGCTGATTTTCTTGTGAAAGCCTTCCCACATTCATTGCATTCATAGTGTTTCTCTCCGGTATGAGTTTTCTGATGTATACTGAGGTCTGAGTTCTGGGAGAAGCCTTTTCCACATTCACTGCATTCATAAGGTTTTTCTCCTGTATGAATTCTCAGATGTCTAAAGAGGTCTGATCTCTGGATAAAGGCTTTTCCACATTCACTGCATTTGTAGGGTTTCTGGCCGGTATGAATTTTTTGATGTGTAATGAGGCTTGATTTGAAGGTAAAGACTTTTCCACATTGAGTACACAGATAGGGTTTTTCTGCTGTATAAACACTCAGATGTGCATCAACCTGGGGTTTCTGGGGGAAGACTTTGTTGCTCTTGTCACATTCACGGGACTTTTCTCCAGCATGAATTCTCTGATGCTCAAACAGATGTGACTTCTGAGTGAAGCCTGTTACACATTCAGTACACACATAAAGCTTCTCCTCAGGATGAATTTTCTGATGGTGAGTGAGAGCTTGTTTGTGGCTGAGATGTTTTTCACAGTGATCATGTTCACAGGAATTTGCTCCTGTCTTAGCATTCTCATTCTTAGTAGAGGAAGGGCTACGGGGGAAATTGTTACCATTTCCAAAAATCTTGCCAAGGTTCTTTGTTGCACTGTTTCTACTATGATTATGTAAGTTTAAAGTATGCTTCAAAATTGTGTCACAGTTACGGAGTCTTTTAATTGAAGGAACAAACTTGGTAGTCACATGAATTATTTTTTCAATGTTTTTACGTTCATAGCCCCTCTCCTTAATCAATACTTTCACATGACTTAAAAGGTTATTCTGGTTTTCCTGACATCGCTCTAACTGGTCATTATCTTGCCACAATGCTTCTAATATAGAACATAATGAATCTTCTCCTATGGGTTGATCAAATCTCTCACAGTGGAAGAAAATTTCTCCAGGAATTCCCTGTTGCTGCATTTTCTCAATAGCCTCACCTAAAAAGAAAAAGAAATGAAAATGACACAAAGAACAATTAGCAGAGGCTACAGGGGACATGTAGTTCAGACAAGATGAACACAGATAAATGGAAGAGCCCACAGAACAATATAGTAGCAATCATGTAGCAACACAACATTTTTATAGAACACTTAATAAATGCAAAACAACTATATACCATTTATGATGCACAGGGACTGTTACAAGTGCTTTACGTGAAACAGCTCATTTAATCCTCACTAAACCCTATGAGGTAGCTACGATTATCAATTGTTTTACAATTGAGAAAACAGGCACAGAGAAGTCATGCAACTTGCTGAATATCGAATAGCTAAATAAGTGGGAGAGATGGGATTTGAACCCTTGGAGTCCAGCTCCACTATGTAAGAGGCCTAGATTGTGAGTAGAGTAACCAGAAGAAACTGCAGCCTGTGAAGGGGAAGCCTGGCATGGAAGAAATATTTCAGAAGGTATGTTCTTAATACATATCAGCTTCACCACTTTACTAAACTCCCTGCTTCTTCTTCCTTTTCCCTCTATACCATTATGAGTGGAGCTCTTCAAATTTAATGTGAATTTGAACATTAAATCTATATGCCTCAAACACCAATTTCTTTATATCTATAGGAAAACCAGTTGCAACACGCCATCCTGACACAGACAAACAGTAAATAGATATCTGCACTCCAACTCTATAACCAGCTGCAAGTTTCTTTTTTTCTTTTTTTGTTTTTTGAACTGGAGTCTCGCTCTGCAGCCCAGGCTGGAGTGCAGTGGTGCAATCTTGGCTTACTGCAACCTCCGCCTCCCGGGTTCAAGCGGTTCTCCTGCCTCAGCCTCCCGAGTAGCTGGGATTACAGGCGCCTGCCACCACACCCAGCTAATTTTTGTAGTTTTAGTAGAGACGGGGTTTCACAATGTTGGCCAGGCTGGTCTTGAACTCCTGACCTCAAGTGATCTGCCCACCTCGGGCTCCCAAAGTGCTGGGATTACAGGCGTGAGTCACTGCGCCGGCCCCAGGTGCAAGTTTCTATTGGTTCCAGGAATACATGCTTATAGCAAGAAGTATAAAAGAGGAAAGGAAAAGCTATCTGTGGCAGAATCTGCAGGCCCTCCCCTGAGATCTATTCTCCCCATCTTTCACAGGAACAGAATGTGGCTGGGACTTACATCCACTGGCCTCACTGTGTTCTCACCAGTAGAATACGAGCAGAAGTGATATATGCTACTTGCAGGCCAGCCTTAAGACAGTGGGCAAATCTCCTCTATTTCCTCTTCCCTCTTCCCACTGGACTCCACAGTGACCCATCATTAACCAGGTAGGTGACAACGATGCCCCAGGAGATGCCAGAGGAGTGACTTAGAACATGGTCCCTGAATGACCCATCAGGATTAGAGTTGACTTATTGAACTGGACCCATTCACCTCAGAATTTTCACGTAGGGGAAGATATACATCTATATTTAGCCTCTTGTTTTGTTCCTCCATGCATATCCAAAACGTATTGTCTTTCTAAATATTAGTTCTAATTTTGGTATACTTCTAGGGTGCTTATGTTTGGTATGAATTTGTAAAGCAGACACTGTACCATTCATATTGATACTCAGTTTGGCACAGTTTTATAACAGAAAGGACAAATACACAAAGGGTGAGAGTGTTAACATTTCATGCAGTCATCTTCCCTTTCCAAATATAATGTATGTTCCTTTGAATTCCTCTGAGCAGACACTTGAAAATTTCATCTGAAAGAGAAAAAATCTCCTCCTCTGCCTCTATCCCCAAATTCAATAAATTCATTTACTAAATATTTTCTACATGCTCCACTTCAGAAAAGTGAAGAATAAGTGTGCTGGTTATCAATGTTTTGCCTCTCAGTTCCAAATTCACCCTTCCTTGCCTGCTCAACAAAAACGGATCTGGCCCCATTTACCCTGATGTGATTATTACACATTGTATACCTGTATCAAAATATCCCATGCAGGCTGGGTGCGGTGGCTCTTGTCTGTAATCCTCAGCACTTTGGGAGGCCGAGGTGGGTGGATCACTTGAGGCCAGGAGTTTGAGACATGGAAAAACCCCATCTCTACTAAAGATACAAAAATTAGCTGGGCATGGTGGTATATGCCTGTAATTCCAGCACTTTGGGAGGCCGAGGTGGGCGGATCACCTGAGGTCAGGAGTTTGAGACCAGCCTGGCCAACATGGCAAAACCCCGTCTCTACTGAAAATACAAAAATTAGGCCGGGCGCGGTGGCTCAAGCCTGTAATCCCAGCACTTTGGGAGGCCGAGGCGGGCGGATCACGAGGTCAGGAGATCGAGACCATCCTGGCTAACATGGTGAAACCCCGTCTCTACTAAAAATACAAAAAACTAGCCGGGCGTGGTGGCGGGCGCCTGTAGTCCCAGTTACTCGGAGGCTGAGGCAGGAGAATGGCCTGAACCTGGGAGGCGGAGCTTGCAGTGAGCCGAGATCGCGCCACTGCACTCCAGCCTGGGTGACACAGCGCGAGACTCCGCCTCAAAAAAAAAAAAAAAAAAAAAAAAAAAAAAAAAAAAAAAAAAAAAATTAGCCAGGCATGGTGGCATGCACCTGTAATCCCAGCTACTCAGGAGGCTGAGGCAGGAGAATCGCTTGAACCCGGGAGGTGGAGGTTGCAGTGAGCTGAGATTGCACCACTGCACTCCAGCCCGGGTGACAGAGTGAGACTCTTTCTCAAAAATAAAAAACTCCAAAACCCCCAAATATCCCATGTACCCCATAAATATATATACCTATGTACCCATAAAAATTAAAAATTTAAAAAGTGGATCTCAGTCTCTTTAAATATTTTTTTCTTCTGCCAGCTGGCATGATATTAAACTTTGTCAGTGTAAGATGCTAGAGAGACACTGCAGGAGGAGGGGGGCTTGCTTCCTGGTTCTAGGGTGCTCACTCAACAGGCTCATCCAGCAGGGGCAGCCTGTCCAGCACCAGGCTCACGTAGTGTGGGCATCTTTGCCAACACTTGGCTCCTGATGCACATGTAGTGTCCCCAGTACCCAGAGCTCATGGTCTTCTCTAGAGCTCGGCTCCTGCAGTGTGGGTGACTTCTCCAGCACCCAGCTCCTGCAGCTCATATGGATTCCCAAGCACCTAGTTCCTGCAGGCCCCCGCAGCACTGTACAGTCAGCAGCACCCAACACCCCCTAGTTTACTCTCAGATGATTTGTAGTGGAATAGCTCCAGTGAGTCACCTCTGTATCAACAGTTTTCTCGGGAATCCTAGAGGGCAGGTTTCCAGCAAGTTCCACCAGGACAGCACCATAGCAAGTATTCTACCTGCCTCAAGCCATGGTTGTGCCCTCCCTACAAGGTCTGAATCTCATCCCTGGAAAGTAGGGAGCCTCTTCCTTGGGTACTCGCTCACAACCCTAGAAGAACCTGCTGTGCTTTCTATCTGCTATTCCTTTATTCTTCAGAGTTTCTTTTTTTGCTAGCAAATCCCTCATTATTCCAGTCCCACGGCTCACTGCAACTTCGACCTCCTGGGTTCAAGTGATTCTCCTGCTTCAGCCACCCGAGTAACTGGGATTACAGGCGTGGGCCACCACACCCAGCTAATTTTTGTATTTTTAGTAGAGATGGGGTTTCACCATGTTGGCCAGGCTGGTCTTCAACTCTTGACCTCAGGTGATCCACCTGCCTTGTCCTCCCAAAGTGCTGGGGTTATAGGTGTGAGCCACCACGCCCGGCTGCAAAGAATCTTTATGTTAACCACTCTCTGTTCCCATTAGTCTGTGGTTTCTCCCTTGGTAAGACCCTGAGTTATACTATAAGAAATAGGCTCTTCATGTATGCATATTTCAAAACATCATGTTGCACTATATAAATACATACAATTCTTTTTTGTCAAATTAGTAGATTTTTCTATAAAAAGAAACAGGCTCTTTTTTCTTAAAATTTTTTTTGAAATAGAAATGGAACCTTGTTGTGTTGCCCAGGCTAGTCTTGAACTCCTGGCCTCAAGTGATCCTCCTGCCTCAGCCTCCCAAAGTTCTGGGTTTACAGACGTGAGCTACCACACTCAGCCTGAAATAGGCTCTTAATTCCAGAGACTTTCTGAAAACATAGAGGTAAAAGCCTCAGTTACCCTATATGCTAAAATCCTGTGATTTTCTCAGAATTCTTGTGCGATGGAGGATGAGAAAAAGGAAAGAGCCATATAGGCTGGAATAATTAAGAGCCATTTTGTGAGACAGGTGAGAACTGATCACAAGGTGGAAAATGTCTCATCTGAATAGAGCACAGAATAAACAGTCAGATTCAGGGAGGACTATCAGATATGGTCAACGTTAACAAATATTAAAAATGGAGTTGAGCAGAGGTTACAGAAAATATACAGATATGAGTTGAATTGGAAATATGTGGCCATGTTTTTTATCTCCTTGAAAGAAGAGTTTAATTGTTATATACTAGGTAATGGAGAACAATTGTAGGTTTGTTTCATAATGCTCATGACAAGAGAAATAGAATGTTTTAGGTAAAGATATCTGTCATTAGCATTTAATATGAAGTAGTAAAAACAATGGAATCAGCAAATCAAATCAGGAATAGAATAATTGCAATTCAGGCAGCAGAAAATATGGAGCTGGCTGGGCGCAGTGGGTCACACCTATAATCCCAGCACTGTGGGAGGCCAAGGCAGGCAGAAACACTGAGGAAGCCAGAACCCTTGTACAGTGCAGCTAATCTGAGAATAATATGGTGGTACTCAGTCCTATTCTGGATGAGATACTCCATGATTAGGCGCAAATCCTCTCTTCTCTACACATCCCTGAGAAATTCTCACACCCTGTAAGGAAATGTTTATGTAGAAGTTGATTGCAGAATTGTTTGTATTAGATGGGACTTGGACACAACGCCCAGCATCCATGACTAGGTGAGTGGTTAAGTATGATGTGGTGCTGGGGACATTGTGAAATACTATGTAGCAATTTAAAGAATAAAGTCAGACAAACACACTAAAATATGGAGAGACCATAGGAATGAGTGGGAAAAAAAAGGAACAGAATTGAGAAACATAGTATAATGTGTTTTATATATACTAAAAATACATACTCATAAACCAATACTTCAGGCTTTAAGAGAATATCACACAATTTCAAGGTTCAAACACATTAGACCAGCTGCTCATAGGAGGAGGCATAAAGAATGGATATGGAGAATTGGAATAAAAGAAAAGACCTGGCCGGGCGCGGTGGTTCATGCCTGTAATCCCAGCACTTTAGGAGGCCGAGGCGGGCAGATCACCTGAGGTTGGGAGTTCGAGACCAGCCTGACCAACATGGAGAAATCCCATCTCTACTAAAAATACAAAATTAGCCGGGCGTGGTGGCACAGGCCTGTAATCCCAGCTACCAGGGAGGCTGAGGCAGGAGAATCGCTTGAACCTGGGAGGTGGAGGTTGCGGTGAGACAAGATCGTGCCATTGCACTCCAGCCTGAGCAACAAGAGCAAAACTCCGTCTCAAAATAAATAAATAAATAAATTAATTAATTAAAATTAAAATTAAAATTAAAAGACCTATAATCCCAGCAAAGACCTATAATCCCAGCACTCTGGGAGGCCGAGTCAGGCAGATCAGTTGAGCCCAGGAGTTCGAGACCAGCCTGGCCAACTTGGTGAAATCACGTCTCTACAAAAAATACAAAAATTAGCTGGGCCATGGTGGCGTGTGCCTGTAGTCCCCACTACTTGGGAGGCTGAGGTGGGAGGATCACTTGAACCTGGGAGGTGGAGGTTGCACTGAGCCGAGATCATGTCACTGCACTCCAGCCTGGGCAACAGAAATTTTAAAACACTTGGATGTACAAGAAAAGACTAAGATGGGGGGCAGGGGTAGAGTACGAAGAACAAAAAGGTACTAGATAAGACAGGGTGGTATGTGGTACAGAGTACAGAGACTAGAGATAGTTCTCTTGCCAAAAGGCCAATCAAAGAAGACAATAATGTGGCAAGGATCATACATGGAAACGGCATTTAGGTATTTGAGGGCTATTGTCAACTATTTCCAATTGACTCCAAAAGTTTAGAACTTTCAAGATGGGTTATCTTCAGAATGTTTCAAAGGCATCAGGTTTTCCTAGGGAAAGTGAGACTGACTTCCATGTCCCTGTCTGTCTGGGTCACACCCACTCACCTGAACAGCTCTGATGTGGGGCTTCCCCCGCCAGCGTCCATGGCCCCTCTCCTTGCTCCAACTTGAAGGCGGCCTCTGACTTAAGAACTTGGTACCCTGTTAACAGGACATGATACATGATTGGGTCCAGCTGACTGGATTTCAGGGGCCTTTCACTGACAGTTTCCCTTTGCTTTTCAGAAAAATAAACACATTTCACTGGGAACAGAGTAATAATCACAGAGGTGAAAAGGAACTGAATCCCAGACACTTCCAGGATGATACCATCACATAGTTTAGGTGTCGGGCAGCACTCAGCAGCTGAGAATGGAAATACCCTCACTAGCAGATGCATAGGGTGGCTGTGCTTACCCACTGAGAGCAGGTGGCTGTAGTTCTCTAGTGTCACATCCCAGTACAGGCGTCTCTGGGCAGGATCCAAGTGCTGCCACTCCTCCCTGCTGAAGTCCACAGTCACATCCTCAAATGACACTGAAGCCTGTAACGACACAATCCTGTTCAAGGCAGCATGGTCAGCACTGGGGGATGGAAGAAGGTAGATAGCAAGCTGTTTTTAATGCTTTTTACCGTAATGTATCATGTAGGGTTTTCACTAAGTACCTAGTTTTGTATTTTATTTTGTGAGAGTTAAAAAACTTATTCAGGCCGGGCGCGGTGGCTCAAGCCTGTAATCCCAGCACTTTGGGAGGCCGAGACGGGCGGATCACGAGGTCAGGAGATCGAGACCATCCTGGCTAACACGGTGAAATCCCGTCTCTACTACAAAATACAAAAAACTAGCCGGGCGAGGTGGCGGGCGCCTGTAGTCCCAGCTACTCCGGAGGCTGAGGCAGGAGAATGGCGTAAATCCGGGAGGCGGAGCTTGCAGTGAGCTGAGATCTGGCCACTGCACTCCAGCCTGGGCGACAGAGCAAGACTCCATCTCAAAAAAACAAACAAACAAACAAACAAAAAAACTTATTCAAGTATCTTGACATTTGTTGTGTACTACATTCATTAGTTTATTCATTCATTCTCTTTTCAAAATGAGGATTTTAAATGAGCTCTCTTTAAGTCCTCTAGCTAACTTAAAAACAAGATACTGGCCGATTATGTGTCAGATGATGTGCTAGGCAATGGTGATAAAGAGTTGAGTAAAATATAAAGCAACTTAAAGACTTGGATAACCAACAGAAGAAGACACAAAGGGAGCTTTAGGAATTTGGAAGAAAAGTATAGGAGGTATAAGGTTATAGACTTCATAGAGACAGTGGGGCAAGAGTTGTCTAGAAGGGAGAAGCATGAGCAAAAGTATGGAGAAAGGGAAATAGAAAAATACATGGTGGATTCTGAGAACTGCAAGTAGTTCCATATAAAGGAAAGGAGTCTGTGTAGTATATTAAGGTGACTATGAGGAAAATCCAGTAGAGATATACTAGCATCAGAACAAGGAACAAGTCTTTTTTTCTAATAGAGAATGGACTGCAATTTATATGCAGGAAAAGACATGATCGTAATTGTGTGATTTCAAACAGTATTCAACATGCATCACGCTGGGCACGGTGGCTCACTCCTGTAATTTCAGCACTTTGGGAGGCCGAGGCGGGTGGATCACCTGAGGTCAGGAGTTTGAGACCAGCATGACCAATATGGTGAAGCCCCGTCTCTACTAAAAATACAAAAGTTAGCTGGTCGTGGTGGCACACACCTGTAATCCCAGCTACTTGAGAGGCTGAGACAGGAGAATTGCTTGAACCCGGAGGCAGAGGTTGCAGTGAGCCAAGTTTGTACCACTGCACTTCAGCCTAGGTGACACAGAGTGAGACTCCTTCTTAAAAAAAAAAAAAAAAAAAAAAGGATAGATCACGAGGAATGTTTGAAATGGGTGAGTCCAGATCGATCTGGAGATGCACTACAGAGTTTATGTGAAAGAATAAGACAATCTGGACTTAAGGCAGTAGTTGTCATGGGCAAGTAAAAGAAGGTGTTGGCGGGCGTGGTGGTTCACGCCTGTAATCCTAGCACTTTGGGAGGCTGAGGCAGGCAGATCACCTGAGGTCAGGAGTTGGAGACCAGCCTCGCCAACATGGCAGAACCCCCGTCTCTACCAAAAATATAAAAGTTAGCCAGGCATGGTGGGTGTCTGTAATCCCAGCTACTCAGGAGGCTGAGGCAGGAGAATCACTTGAACTCAGGAGGCAGAGGTTGCAGTGAGCTGAGATCATGCCACTGTACTCTAGCCTGGGTGACAGAGTGAGACTCCATCTCAAAAACAAACAAACAAATAAACAAACAAAAAGAAGGTGTTGATACTGTGTTTTAAAGAGGCTGAATTATGGGAGTGAGAAAAAGAAAGAATTCTAGGGCAATTCTCAGTTATTGGTTTTGTACAACCATGCAGAGGGTGGTGTTACATACTGAGAGGGGCTAGTAGATTAGGAAGGGAGTGGGGAAGAGAATGAAACATAATGTTACATTTTGTCCATGTTGAAATAAAGGTGAAACAAAGAATGAAACATAATGTTACATTTTGTCCATGTTGAAATAAAACATGCAGGGAGTTATACAATAGGATGTTGGGCTAGAATAGAGGTAAGATCTGGGAGTTCTCATATAGAGCTGGGAAACAGATGAGATGGCCCAGGAAGGGCACACAGATAGAGAAGATACAAAAACCATCTCTTACAGACCATCTCTAAACCAAGTGTATTTAAGTCAGAAATCAGTAATAAGATGAAACTTTTCAGAAATCATCATTTTAAAGTCAGAAATCAGTAATAAGATGAAACTTTTCAGAAATCATCATTTTAAAGTTTAAAAATACAGTTCAAAATAACTGATCGTCTAAGAAGATACACTAAATATCAATGTAATCAGTACATGTAAGAATTTATTGGATTAAGAAATGGTAACTAAAGTGGAAATTAGGGTCTTCAGCGCTTATATTACAAAAGAATAAAGTCCAAAATTCCATGCATTAAGCATTGAAATAAAGACGTTATAAAAATAACAATAGAGCCGGGCGCGGTGGCTCAAGCCTGTAATCCCAGCACTTTGGGAGGCCGAGATGGGCGGATCACGAGGTCAGGAGATCGAGACCATCCTGGCTAACACGGTGAAACCCCGTCTCTACTAAAAATACAAAAAACTAGCCGGGCGAGGTGGCAGGCGCCTGTAGTCCCAGCTACTCGGGAGGCTGAGGCAGGAGAATGGCGTGAACCCGGGAGGCGGAGCTTGCAGTGAGCTGAGATCCGGCCACTGTACTCTAGCCTGGGCGGCAGAGCAAGACTCCGTCTCAAAAAAAAAAAAAAAAAATAACAATAGAGTAAAACCCAAAAGAAGGTCTTTAAAAAGTAGAAATCAATACATTCAATGCCATCCCAATTGAAATCACAACAGGATTTTTGTAAAATCTGACAAACCAATTCTAAAATTTCTGTGGAAATGCAAATGGCCAGGAATAGCCAAGACATTTTCTTTAAAAAAAATTATTTTGTATCTTGTTTTCAGAGACACAGTCTCACTTTGTCACCCAGGCTAGGGTGCAGTGGCACAACCACAGCCCAATGCAGCCTCAACTACAGGCGTACGCCACCATACCCTGCTTCGTTTTTTTTTTTTTTTTTTTTTTTTTTTTTTTTGTATTGTGTAGAGATGGGGGTCTCCCTAGGTTGCCTAGTCTGGTCTAGAACTCCTGGCCTCAAGTGATCCTCCTGCCTCAGCCTCCTAAAGCACTGCGATTGCAGGCGTGAGTCACTGTGCCCGGCCTGCCAGGACACTTTTGAATAATTAAAGCAATGTGGGAGGACATGCTTTACAAGACCTCAAGACTTACAAAGCAATGGAAATTTAAGACATTGTTGTCCTGGTGCTAGGACAGACAAATAATCCATTGCAACAGAATATAGAGTACAGGTCGGGTGCAGTGACTCACGCCTGTAATCCTAGCACTTTGGGAGGCTGAGGCATGTGGATCACCTGAAGTCAGGAGTTGGTGACCAGCCTGGCCAACATGGAGAAATCTCGTCTCCACTAAAAATACAAAAATTAGCTGGGCGTGGTGGCACGTGACTGTAGTCTCAGCTACTTGGGAGGCTGAAGCAGGAGGATCGCTAAAATCCAGAAGGCGGAGGTTGCAGTGAGCCGAGACCAGGCCACTGCACTCCAGCTTGGGCGACAGAGCGAGACTCAGTCTAAAAAAAAAAAAAAGTCAATTCCAAGGCCAGGTGCTGTGGCTCATGCCTGTAATCCCAGCACTTTGGGAGGCCGAGGCAGGAGGATTGCTTGAGTCCAGATTTAAAACCAGACTGGGCAATATGGCGAGACTCTGTCCCTACAAAAAAAATAAAATATATAGCACATACATAAAAATTAGCTGAGTGGGGTGGCATGCGCCTGTAGTCTCAGATACTCAGGAGGCTAGGTGGGACGATCTCTTGAATCTGGAAGGTGGAGGCTGCAGTGAACCATGTTTGTGCCACTGTACTCCAGTCTGGGTGACTGAGTGAAATCTCATTTCAAAAATATATATAAATTCCAGATGTATTATAGACTTAAATGTGAAAGGCAAAAACTATAAAGCCTTTAGAAGATAATACGGATGGCTATCTTCATGACCTTGAATTAGGAAAATAGTTCTCAAACATGAACCATGAAAATTGGTAAGTCTTTCTACAACAAAGCTTAGAACTACTATTCATTTAAAAGACAGCATTAAAAGAGAACAAAGGGAAAGTCACAGAGTAGAAGATATCTCCAACATACATTATAAACAAAAGGCTCAGAGCTAGAAGATGTAAAGAACTTGTACAAACCAGTAAGAAAAAAAGAGACCACCTAGTAGAAAAATGGGTGAAGCATTCATTTTACAAAAGAGGAAATCCAAGGCTTTAATAAACGAATAAAAAAAGATTTAACCTTCTTAGTAGCAAGGGAATACAAATTAAAACCACAATGGATACCACTACACAACCTCTAGAAAGTCTTAAATGAAAAAGACTGATAGTACCAAGTGTTGAAGAGAATATGGTGCAAAGAGAACTCTCATATTGCTGATGGAGGAGGTGGGAATTGCTACAATCACGCTGGAAAGTATTTTGGCCCTAAGTGGTAATGTTGAAGACATGCAAGCAATATGACACAGTGAGTCCACTCATGGAAATATATACGCCCACGTGGAATATATGCACATGTACAACAGGAGATGCATTCAAGAATATTTCTAGTGGCATTATTCAAAATATATAAAATATTTCATGATAAAAAGGTTTAAAAACAGTGATTTAAAAAATCAGTATTCAAAAAAAATCAGTATTCAATATATGTACAGTATCTATTGTCTTTGTAAAAAAAAATATTAAGGATATTTTCTTTTTCTTTTCTTTCTTTTTTTTTTTGAGACAGGGTCTTACTCTGTCACCCAGGCTGCAGTGCAGTAGCTTGATCTTGGTTCACTGCAACCTCCACCTCCTGGGTTCAAGTGATCCTCCTGCCTCAGCCTCCCTAGTAGCTGGGATTACAGGCGCCCACCATCATGCCTAACCAATTTTTGTATTTTTAGTAGAGACAGGGTTTCACTATGTTGGCCAGGCTGGTCTTGAACTCCTGACCTCAGGTGATCCACCCGGCTCGGCCTCCCAGAGTGCTGGGATTATAGGCTTGAGCCACCACGCCTGGCCAGGATATTTTCTTTTTTTCCTTTTTTTTGTTTTTTGAGATGGAATCTCACTCTGTCACCCAGGCTGGAGTGCAGTGGTGCAGTCTCGGCTCACTGCAACCTCTGCCTCCTGGGTTCAAGCAATTCTTGTGCCTCAGCCTCCTGAGTAGCTGGGATTATAGATGCCTGCCACCATGCCTGGCTAATTTTGTATTTTTAGTAGAGATGGGGTTTCACCATGTTGGTCAGGCTCGTCTAGAATTCCTGGCCTCAAGTGATCTGCCCACTAGACTCCGAAAGTTCTGCTATGACAGGTGTGAGCCACCATGCCTGGCCTCTTTTTTTATTTTTTTGAGACAGGATGTTGCTCTGTTGCCCAGACTGGAATGCAGTGGTACAATCATGGCTCACTGCAGCCTCAAACTCCTGGGCTCAAGGGATCCTTCCCGCTTCAGCCTCCTTAGTAGCTGAGACTACAGGTGCACACCACCATGCCCAGCTAATTTTTAAATTTTATTTTTACTTTTTTTGTAGAGATGGTGGTGGGGGAGGGTGTCTCACAGTGTTGCCCAGGCTGGCCTCCCTCCTGGGCTCAAGCGACCCTCTTGCCTCTTAAGTAGTTGGGATTACAGGCATGAGCCACAGCCCCTGGCTGTAAAAACTTTTATTATATGCACTGGGAGCTGGTAGACAAAAAACCACCTCACTTGTCTCTCCCTCCCTGGAAGTCATGAAGGTCACATTAACAATGCCACATTCACATGCACAAACACCATGCCAGGCATTACAAGCATTGACAGATGCAACAGAAATACAGACAAGGTACACTGCCCTGTTTGGTCCCTTCCCCCACCAAAATAGAAGCTTTGGACTCCACCATGGCTGGGAAGGAATGTGTAGGGTAGTGAAAGAGGGCTCTGGAGAGATTTGGGGAGAAAGCTGATAACACAGACACACCCAGATTCCAGCCTCACCTGCCACATATGAAAAGGTGTCATTTTTCTGGGCAGTATTTACCATGGAGGATGGTGTGTGTCCCTACCACCATAAGGACTCCTACAAGGACTTCCTCATACTAGGTAAGGGCCCCCATCCCAGAGCCTCATGGCTCTCCAGCTAGTCATGCAGCAATGCCTCCATTCAGGGTCATCTCAGTCCCAGCACATTCTGCACCCTCACCCCTGGGGGTATACTCTGCTGCCAGGACTGGCTGCCGACTGCCCAGTCTGTCCCTGATCCCTTAGGCACCTGCTCTGTCCCACCCTGCAGCTGGCTGGGGGCTCAGGCCTCCTGCTTCAGGGCTGCTCTCACTCCTGCCTCAGGATACTTCTGTCACCTCCTGGTGTGATCTTGCCCTTTCACTCTGCCCCAGGCCTAGCAGAAGGGCTTCCAGGGCACATAGGAGCATGGCTGGAAGCGAGCCTGGGGCGAGGGACCCAGCTGCTCTGCAGGTTCCCCCTGGGCTGGGGGCGCCCTGGTCTTTGCAGGATAATTTTCTGGGTGGTCCTGGACCAACCCAGTTGTCTCCTCTTTCTTGCTTGCAGTTCTCAAGAATAACTGTAGAATGTGCTGGAAATGGAACATCCTGAGCTGTGGAGGGACTAGTCCAAACAGGAGAGAGAGCCGGGGGCTCTCCTGGAAACAGGATGTCCAGTGCTTTAGCCCTGAATGTTGGGTTGTCCTAGGGTATAAAACCCCACGTGGGCTGCTTTCTGGGATCCCTCAGCTGTGGTGCAAGTGGGGCACGCGCAGATGAGACTCCAGCTGCACCGAGCAGCTTTCATGAGCCTTGGGGGACCAGCTTGCAATGAATCGTAGGCTTTTGCTCTCCCTGACTGCCTACCTGTAAGTAATAAGCCTGCTCCATGTAACTTGTGTGCATGGGTGTTTCTGTCTCATGGGACGTAGACAAGCTGGTAGCCAGTACGCAGAGACCCTGCTTCGGTCTTTGTGAAAAAAACATGAAGGATATTTTCTTTTTTTTTTACTTTTTTGAGACAAGGTCTTGCTCTGTTGCCCAGGCTGGAGGGCAGTGGTGCAATCATGGCTCACTGCAGCCTCAAACTCCCGGGCTCAAGGGATCCTTCCGGCCTCAGCCTCCTGAATAGCTGAGACTATAGGTGCACCCCACCATGCCCAGCTAATTTTTAAATTGTATTTTTACTTTACTCCTCCCTGTCCATCTGAGTGTTTCCTGTTCCCCGGGACTGTTCTCTGGCCCTGCAACTGTTCTTCCCTCCTTCTGGCTTTCCCCCGCTTCCCTTGTTGCTTCCTGTACAGCTGTTTTCTGCCTGCCCAGATCTGTCCCTGCTCCCTCTGCTGGTTCTTGTTCCCTCTGACTTTTCCTTGGTCCCTCTCTTTCCTATTCCCTCTAAATGGCTCTTGTTCCTTCTGAGTACTCCCATTCTTTTATTGCTTTCTTTGACTCTACCTGGATCCCTCTAACTATTCATGCCTCCTGTTTCCTGTTCTGACTGCCCTGTGCTCCCTTTGTTGTCCCTCCAGCTGATCCTTGTTCTGTGGCACCATTCTGATTGTGTGCTAGTCTACCTGACTGTTCCCTGGTCCCTAAGGGCCTTTCTTGTTCCTTCCAGCTGTTTCTGGCTCACACAGACTGACTGCTGTTGGATTCTGCTGACTAATCTCTAGTCTCCTGATTCTTCCCTGTCCTTGGACAGTTCCTTGAGTACATTTCTTTCTTTCCATTCTTTCCTTCCCTTCTTCTTTCTGAGACGGGGCGTCACTCTGCCACCCAGGCTAGAGTACAGTGGCACAATCACGGCTCACTACAGCCTCCACCTCCCGGGCTCAGATGATCCTCCCACCTCAGTACCACCCTACCTGGCTATTTTTTTTTTTTGATATATATATATGTGTGTGTGTGTGTGTGTGTATGTGTGTGTATATATATATATGTAGACATGGGGTTTCACCATGTTGCCCAGGCTGGTCTTGAACTCCTGGCCTCAAACAATCCTCCTGCTTTGGCCTCCCAAAGTGTTGGGATTACCACCGTGCCTGGCCATTGAATACATTTCTACTATGCTCTCCCGTGATGTTCACGCATCTCGTCCGTGGACCACACTTTGAGCAGTACCTAACTAGCTAGCTTATGCCCTTACCCATTAAAATGCACTACTGCGTGTTTTATGCCACGGCTGGATTCTGTACTTGCACTGCCTCCATTACTCACATTACATTTAACTATTGGCTGGTTCCTCTGATTCCTTCTTGGGTAGGGTGGCCAAGTGTCTCAGTTTGCCCAGGAATGTTCCTGTTTTAGCACTGGAAGTCCCATGTCCCCTCAGTCACAGGCAAACCAGCATGGTCCTGGGAACTCTGGCTGTTTCCCAGCCTCTCCAACTGTGCCTTCACGCCAGTAACTACTGTTTGGGCCCTCGGGCTGTTAACTCGCTTCAGTTATACCATTCTTTCTGGTTCTCCTCTGGTCTCTCTAGCTGGCCACTGGTCAATCAGGCTACTACTCCACACTGGATATATGTTTAATGCTCACTTGACCTGTTCCCTAGTTCCTCTGGTTACTTCCCAGGGCCTCTGGTGGACCCTCAGCCCCAAGCACATTTTGGCTGCTCCCTCTGGCTGCCCCCCAGCCTCAGTGACCATTCCTTGCTCCAGGTGTTCCACAGTACTCTAGGCCATTCTACAGCTTCAGAGGCTCTTCTCTCATCTTTCTACCTGTTCCATGGACTCTGTCCCTTCCCTGATCCCTCTGCCCATTCTACAGCCTCAGCAATTGTCTCCTGGTTCCTCTGGCTGCAATCCATTCTCTGGGCCATATTTCCCATTTCTTGTTCCCTAGTATCTCTGTCTTTTGCCTATACCCTCAAGCTCTCTTCTAAACCAAGGAATTGCTTCCTGGTTCCTCGGGAAGTTGCTTGTCCCTCAGGCTCATACCCAGTTCCTTGGATATGTTTGCTTTTTCCATTTTATCTGATTCTTCTGCTTCCTCACCCCTCTGGATACTGACTGCTCTGTCTGGCTGCTTTCTGGTTCCTCTATTTCCTGGTACCTCCTCCTATTTCATGATCCTTCTCACTGTTCTTTAACCCTCTGCTCTTCCCTGCTCCCCAGTGATTACCACTTCTCCAGCCTCAGCAACTGTTTCTTGGTCTCTGGCTCCAGCGTCTGACTCATGTCCTGCTTGTTTCATTATTCTTCCACCTGTATCCTGGACCCGTTGGCTATTCTTCATCTCTAGTAAGTGCACCATGGTCCCTGTTCCTTATTCCCTTGTGGCTCCCTCCAGCCCTCTTTACCTTACTGATCCCTCTGCTTATTCTCCATCTTCAGCCACTGTTTCTTGGTACAACTGGCTGCTCCTCAAACCCTGGGGACATTTTTATTGGTTCCTAGGTATCTCTGCCTATACCCTGCTCCCTGATGTTTAATGAAAACACCAAGACCCTAACCAATAAATAAGTCAATAAATAATATTCCCCCCAGGGTCTCAGTCATTTCCATCTCTTCTTGAGGTGGGTCAGAGATCTGTGGTTAGGAAGGAAGAGATGAATGGAGAAATGTGCCTTTCAGAATCGTTCTTCTAGAAATCCCCACTGTTGGCTGGGCAAGAGGCCATGTGCAAGAGTGGGGAGGACCACATTGTCATGGCCCTAATCTGTGGGTCCGTGACTGACATGACTGAGCAGAGCTTAGACAAGGTGGAAGTGTACTACTGTCGAGCACTGATTCACTTGCTATTTAATGCCCCTATACCTTTGACTGAAAAATATAATTTCAATGACTTGGCAGAAAGATGTATTTATTTATTTACTTATTTATTTATTTTGAGACAGAGTCTTGCTCTGTCACCCAGGCTGGTGTGCAGTGGTGTGATCTTGGCTCACTGTAGCCTCAGCCTCCTGGGCTCAAGTGATTCTCTCACCTCAGTCTCCCAAGTACATGGGACTACAGGTGCACACTACCACACCCGGCTAATTTTTGTATTTTTGTTGAGACAGAGTCTTACTATATTGCCCAGGCTGGTCTCAAACTCCTGAGCTCAAGCGATCTGCCCGCCTTGGCCTCCCAAAATGCTGGGATTACAGGCATGAGCCACCATGCCCAGCTGGCAAAAAGATTTAAATGTAGGAATTTTATCATAGTAGTTTAATCACAATAGAAAACCTCAAATACCCTAAATGCACATTATTAGTGGACTGGTTGTAGGGGGATGGGGAGACACTGGTCAAAGTATACAAAGTTTTTGTTAGAGGGAATAAGTTTTTGAGACCTATTGCAGTTTGGTGGCTAGTTAATAATGATGTAATGTTATTTCAAAATTGCAAAGAGAGCAGATTTTTTTTTTCTTTGAGACAGAGTCTCGCTCTGTCGCCCAGGCTGGAGTGCAATGGCACGATCTCGGCTCACTGCAAGCTCCGCCTCCCGGGTTCATGCCATTCTCCTGCCTCAGCCTCCCGAGTAGCTGGGACTACAGGCACCCACCACCACGCCCGGCTAATTTTTTTGTATTTTTAGTAGAGACAGGGTTTCACCGTGTTCGCCAGGATGGTCTCCATCTCCTGACCTCAGGTGATCCACCCGCCTCGGCCTCCCAAAGTGCTGGGATTACAGGCATGAGCCACCTCACCCGGCCAAGAGCAGATTTTAAATGTTCACATCATGAAAGAAATAAGTCTTTGAGGTAATGGATATGTTAATTAGGTTGATTTAAATATTCTACAACGTATACAAATATCAAAACATCACATTGTACCCCATAAATATACACAATTATTATTCATCAATTAAAAATAAAATTTGCGGGGCATGGTGGTGACTCACGCCTGTAATCTCAGCACTCTGGGAGGCCAAGGCAGGAAGATTACTTGACCCCAGGAGCTTGAGACCAGCTGGGTGTGGTACCATGTGCCTGTAGTCCCAGCTACTTAGGAGGCTACGGTGGGAGGATCGCCTGAGCCCAGGAGATTGAGGCTGTAGTGAGCTGAGATTGCAACACTGCACTCTAGCCTGGGCAACAGAGGGAGACTGCCTCAGAGGAAAAAACATTAAAATAAATAAATAAAATTTAAAAAATAGCAAACTGGCTAAATTATGGACATCATAAGTGTATAAAGAAAAATACTTGCTGCCTAGCAAACCATGTTAAACTGCCCAGTTAAAAATGAGGTAACCAAAGAGTATGATTCTGTTTTAAAACTTTAGCTATATATGTGTATGTGTACAGTATGTATGCACACTCAGGCCCCACATGTATACTCACACACATGCACACATGCACACACAAAGGAAAAAACCACTGAAAGGAAATAACAGCTAAATGTTAACACTGGTTAGCTTTGGGTAATGTTGGAACGACAAGTAATTTTTTAGTTTCTTCTATTTGCTAAACTATACTTTCTAATATTTTATTATGAAGTTATAAAATGACCAAAAAAAATAATATTTAAAAGTTTAATGTTATCCTAATGACCACATGACCCTGAGCCCCTGAGACAATGAACCCTTCCAGAGTCAACAGCATCCACAGGCAGGTCTGAAAGGAGGGAGCTGTCGGGCAGGGTCTGGCTCGCTCGTGGTCCTCCTCGGCTTACAGGATCTCAATGGGAACTCTGATCCGAACGGGAGTTCTGAGCAGGAAACTTGATCTCAGCTGTGGTGCGGTGAGGGTGGAAGACACAGTCAGGAGACCTGACTCCAGTCTAGTGTTGTCACCGCCAACCTGAGAGGCCTGGGCGAGTCATGTGTCTTCTGGGGCATTTTATTCATCTTTTTTTTTGTTGTTTTTGAGACGGAGTCTCACTCTGTCACTCAGGCTGGAGTGCAGTGGTGTGATCTCAGCTCACTGCAACCTCTACCTCCCAGGTTCAAGCGATTCTCCTGCCTCAGCCTCCCAAGTAGCTGGGATTACAGGCATGCGCCACCAAGCTCAGCTAACTTTTTGTATTTTTAGTAGAGACGGGGGTTCGCCATATTGGTCAGGCTGGTCTTGAACTCCTGACCTCAAGCAATCCACCCGCCTCAGCCTCCCAAAGGTGCTGGGATTATAGGCGTGAGCCACTGTGCCTGGCCATTTTATTCATCTTTGAAAGGAGGAGGGAAAGCCAGAAGGGTCCCAGAGACTATGGTGGCCCTACTACCCTGCCAGTCTCTAAGTTCCAAAGAAAAAGGATTTTTCTCTACCTAAATCAGGATAGAGGAGAAATTGCCAGATCCCCAGAGACCTGGGGGAAGTGGGCACTGGTGGGGATCAGCTGACGTCTATAAAGAGCCGACAGAGAGGGAAGGGTTGGTGCTGGGGTGGGGGATGGAGTCTCCCTGGCTATGGATAGTGGCTGCTTCCACCTGGACCTCACCCTCATTTGCCCTGCAGGGAGCTGCCCCCACTCCCTAGGTTGTGGGGCTCACCCTCCACATCCTCCCTCTCCTCTAGTGTAATCAGCCACATTACCCTGTCCACTGAAACACGTGGGGCTCTGGATGTGGCCGCATCAGTCAAGTGGTGCTCACTCTCAGTGGGAGGACCCTGGTCTGTCTCCAGGGCAGCAGGTCTGGAATCTGCCGCTTCCTCTGACTCACCTGCTCCTGCCCTGAGGCCCTGGGGACAGGTCAGGGTATCTCCTCACTGAATGAATTACTGCCTCCGGGGTCCTCTCCCTCCTCACCTCACATGAGCTGCCACGTCCCTCTGCAGCCACGACCGGGTACCATGGGGGAGAGTCCCCATTAGCTGCCATGTTCACGCTGGGCCTCAGCCCTCAGGCTCTCCTGCTGACAACCCCACTCTTTCCCAAGCTGGAAGCTGAGCTGGCGTCTGCGGACTCAACCGGAGCTGCTGGGGCGAGGCAAGCAGGAGTCAGAAGGAAGATCCTGCAGTTTCCACTAAGGAGCCTGGCCCCCAGACTCTGCAGAGGCTCCAAGAAACCCTGGAAAGACAGTGTCCACATGGTCATCACTCCACGTTCACCCACAAATATTTTCTGGTAGTGCCCAGGGGAGGCTCACTGTGCTGGATGCTGCAGAAGAGAAAAGTTCGGTAAAACCCACACCAAGTATTAAAGCAAAACATGGGGAAAATTCACAAGATCTGGTGTAAAATGAATGAGCATTTGTATTCAAGTTCTTCTATGTTCTAGCTAGAATCTGAGGAAGTCACTTTATGTGAAGTTTCTTCATCTTAAAACAGGATGAAAATACTTATCTCATAGGGTTGTTAGAATTAAACGAAATGATGCTTCTACGTACACCTACTTGGTACCTGGAACATGCTCAACTCATTTTTTTTTTTTTTTTTTGAGACAGAGTCTCGCTCTGCCGCCCAGGCTGGAGTGCAGTGGCCGGGTCTCAGCTCGCTGCAAGCTCCGCCTCCTGGGTTTACGCCATTCTCCTGCCTCAGCCTCCCGAGTAGCTGGGACTACAGGCGCCCGCCACCTCGCCCAGCTAGTTTTTTTTGTATTTTTTAGTAGAGACGGGGTTTCACCGTGTTAGCCAGGATGGTCTCGATCTCCTGACCTCGTGATCCGCCCGTCTCGGCCTCCCAAAGTGCTGGGATTACAGGCTTGAGCCACCGCGCCCGGCCTTCAACTCATTTTAAATAGTGCTATTATTACAAGGTGCAAGGCATATTTTATTAGGTACCTCATTTAATTTTCACACTCATCCTGTGGACTAGGCATTATTATTATTACTAATCCCATTTACCATCAGATAGAGCTGTTCAGAAATATTAAGAAATTTGCCCCAAGATCACTCAGATGAGGGGGAAGGACAAGGATTCAAACTCAGGTATGCCTGGCTCCAAAGCATACTTTCTTTTTCTTTTTTTTTTTTTTTTGAGATGGAGTCTCGCTCTGTCACCCAGGCTGGAGTGCAGTGGCTGGATCTCAGCTCACTGCAAGCTCCGCCTCCCGGGTTTACGCCATTCTCCTGCCTCAGCCTCCCGAGTAGCTGGGACTACAGGCGCCGCCACCTCGCCCGGCTAGTTTTTTGTATTTTTTTAGTAGAGACGGGGTTTCACTGTGTTAGCCAGGATGGTCTCGATCTCCTGACCTCGTGATCCGCCCGTCTCGGCCTCCCAAAGTGCTGGGATTACAGGCTTGAGCCACCGTGCCCGGCCCAAAGCATACTTTCTTAACTACTGAGCCATTTGGTACTCTATTCAAGGCAGAATCACAATAAACACTGTGGTTCCTGCTACCTTCAAAGTGCTCTGGCTGAGCAGTGACCATGCCACTTGAGCATAAACTGAGCTTCTGTGTAATTCAGTGTACATTCTATGCAAAGAACAGAGCCCACCCTCTTCTGTCAAAGATGAAAACTCACACTTGTCCCTTCTCTTCTGCAATTCCCATCAGGCCCTGAAAACCAGCAGGTCTGCACAGGCTCCTAAATCCCTATAGCCCACAGTGCTCGACAAAAACTGTGTACCAAATGGTGTCATCAACTGGTTTCCACAGGCTCCTCAAATTATCACCAACCCAGGCAGCACACCATCAATAGGATCAATGACTCCCATAAAACCCTCAGTAATAAAAGTTCCAGTTCATCACAGAGCAACTCACACAGTACTATAATAACCAATGTCCATAGGTCCCAATCCAGGACTGCCACAGGCCCCCCAAAACTGACTTGTAATCCCTGTGAATCCTAGACTTGCAATCATTCACCACCTTAGCACCCCAATCAATAAACTCTCATGGACTGAATCGATGACCTCAGATACTGACATTTCCAACACTTCCAGGCAGAACCAACACGTCATTTACAAGGAAAAGGGATCACAGTGGCACTAGATGTATTTGCAAAAACAGAAGCCATGTTAGAAGAAAACTCTACAAATTATTGCGAAAGAAGGTCTGAGATCCAAGAATTCTAAACCCACCCTAGCTAGATACCATTCTATTGTCAGAGCAAAAGAAAGACAATTTTAGACATAAAAGCATTTCTAACATTTTATGCCAATATTCCAATCTCAGGAGAACACTCAAGGGAATAGTCTAAACAATGGTAAATGGAATAGAAACAAAAAACCTCAAAACAGGAAAGCAGTTTTGAGATAGGATTCTTGCAATTGATATATAATTACATCTGGATAAAGAAAAGCAACGTAATTGGGCATCTGTAGTAAATAAGGCTGTTACTATTAACTATGTGGAAATTTAAAAATTCCCTGGCCGGGTACGGTGGCTCACACCTGTAATTCCAGCACTTTGGGAGGCCAAGGCGAGCGGATCACGAAGTCAGGAGATCAAGACCATCCTGGCTAACACTGTGAAACATTAAAAATGCAAAAAATTAGCCGAGCCTGGTGTCATGTACCTGTAGTCCCAGCTACTCGGAAGGCTGAAGCAGGAGAATCGCTTGAACTCAGGAGGCGGAGGTTGCAGTGAGCCGAGATCATGCCACTGCACTCCAATCTGGGTGACAGAGACTGTCTCAAAAAAACAGAAACAAACAAACAAACAAAAAAATTCCCTGGGAAAATTTACTGAACAAAATGAGGAGAAGGCAAATTACAAATTTCCATAGGCAGATATCGGTACAATATTATTTGGATTTAGTAATATAGAAAAGACATACAATCATATTTGTAAGGAAGGTAAAGGCAACTACTAACAGAAATTCATTAAAAAAATCAAAATTCCAAACAATCAAAACTCAAAAGTAATAAAAACCTAAAAGAGGATTAAGAGAAACATGAATGAGGCCAGGCACAGTGGCTCACACCTGTAATCCCAGCACTTTGGGAGGCCAAGGCGAGCGAATCACACGGTCAGGAATTCGAGACCACCCTGGCCAACGTGGTGAAACCCCGTCTCTACTAAAAATACAAAAATTAGCTGGGTGTGGTGGTGCATGCCTATAATCCCACCTACTCAGGAGGTTGAAGCAGGGGAATTGCTTGAGCCCAGGAGGTGGAGGTTGCAGTGAGCCGAGATCTTGCCACTGCACTCCAGCCTGGGTGACAGAGCGAGACTCCATCTCAAAAAAAAAAAAAAAAAAGAGAAACATGACCAGCCAGGCACAGTGGCTCACACCTGTAATCCCAGCACTTTGGGAGGCCAAGGCGGGCGGATCACCTGAGGTCAGGAGTTTGACACCAGCCTGGCCAATATGGTGAAACCCTATCTCTACTAAAAACACATAAATTAGCTGGGCGTGGTGGCAGGCGCCTGTATTCCTAGCTACTTGGGAGGCTAAGGCATGAGAATCACTTGAACCCAGGAGGCGGAGGTTGCAGTGAGCCGAGATCGTGCCATTGTACTCTAGCCTGGGGGGACACAGTGAGACTCTGTTTAAAAAAAAAAAAAAAAGCAAACGAAAGATAATAGGAGAAAAAAAGGAAAAAAATAATAGGAGGCATAAAATCAAGTATGTTAAAACAAAATGATGAAGATGTGAAATGAAGCACTTGATAGAAATATACCATATCATTGATCATTCTTTCCTTTATGGTTGGCATGCATTATGTCTTGTTAGGAAACCTTCGCCTACCTCAGGGTCATGTAAAAGTTTTATCATTTTAGCTTTCACATTTAGATCCACAGTCCATCTGGGAAGGATTTTAGCGTGTGGTATATGTTAGAGTCAAGATTCATTTCTTTCATATGGAAGCAAGATAATCCAGCACCATTTATTGAAAAGCCTACCCATGGCCAGGCACAGTGGCTCATGTCTGTAATCCCAACACTTTGGGAGACCGAGGTGGGCGGATCACCTGAGCTCAGGAGTTCGAGGTCAGCCTGGCCAATATGGCGAAACCCTATCTCTACTAAAAATACAAAAATTAGTCAGGCATGGTGGCAGACGCCTATAATCGCAGCTACTCGGGAGGCTGAGGCAGGAGAATCACTTGAACCCGGGAGGTGGGGGTTACAGTGAGCTGAGATCTCACCACTGCACTCCAGCCTGGGGGGATAGAGTGAGACTCTGTCCCCAAAAAAGAAAAAAAAGAAGACTATCCTTTCTCCATTGCTCTGTAGTGTCTCCTTGTGATCATATATGTGGGGGTCATTCCTGAACTCTGTATTTTCATTAGTTTATTTGTCTATTCTTGGACCAGTGTTATAGTCTTAATTAATGTGCTTTATATTAAGTCCTGATAAAGGATACCTAAATTGGACTACATTAAAATTAAGGACTTCTGTTAATCAGAAGATAAAATTAAAAATGTAAAGGCAAATGCTACAGTGGGAGAAGGTAACTGTAATACCTATATTTGACAAATGATTAATATCTCAAATATATCAAGAATGTCTAGAAATCACTAAGAGCCACAGAAAAAGGGCAAAAGGAACAGGCATTTCACAAAGAAAATATCCAAATAGCAAATAAGCTTATAAAAAGATGCTTGACTTCACCAGTTAGCAAGGAAATAGAAGTTAAACTACAATAAGATAATCCTCCACACAATCCTCCATATCTACAATAAGATAATCCCACTAGAAATTGCCAAAATGAAAAAGATGGGAAATAAACAAGAGCGGGCAAGGATGTGGAGCAGCCAAAACTCAGATTGCTTGTTAGGAGCATAAACTAGTACATAAACTTTGAAAAACTGTTTGGTAGTATCTATTAATGGTGAATACATGCAATATCCTATGACCCTGCTGTTTGACTCCAGTTCTCTCTCACTCAAGAGAAATGCAAATATATGTTTACTAAAAGAGATGATAATGTTCATGGTAGCTTTATTCAAAACTAAAAATTATGTAAATGCCCATCAACATCAGAATGGATAGACAAGTTGTGCTATATTTATACAAGGAAATACTATACAGCAATGAGAAAGAATAAATTGCTGTACTCAACATGCATGAGTCTCGTCCCATGAACACTCTGTTAAGCTAAAGAAGCCAGACTCAAAAGAGCAATGAAGCAATGCCATATGATTACGTTTATATACATTTCAAAAACATGGCTTCTTTTTTTTTTTTTTGAGACAGAGTCTCGCTCTGTCTCCAGCCTGTCGTACAGTGGTGAGATTTTGGCTCACTGCAACCTCCACCTCCCGGGTTTAAGTGATTCTCCTGCTTCAGCCTCCCGAGTAGCTAGGACTACAGGTGTGTGCCACCATGCCCAGCTAATGTTTGTATTTTTAGTAGAGATGGGGTTTCACCATGTTGGGAAGGATGGTCTCGATCTCTTGACCTTGTGATCTGCCTGCCTCAGCCTCTCAAAGAAACATGGCTTCTTTAAAACTGTTTTTTTTTTTGTTTTTCTTTTTTTTGAGAAGGAGTCTTGCTTTGTAGCCCAGGCTGGAGTGTAGTGGTGTGATCTCGGCTCACTGCAACCTCTGCCTCCCGGGTTCAAGCGATTCTCCTGCTTCAGCCTCCCAAGTAGCTAGGACTCTAGGTGTGCGCCACCATGCCCAGCTAATTTTTGTATTTTTAGTAGAGATGGGGTTTCACCATGTTGGGCAGGATGGTCTCGATCTCTTGACCTCGTGATCCACCTGCCTTGGCCCCCCAAAGAAACATGGCTTCTTTAAATTTTTGTTGTTGTTGTTGTTGAGACAGAGTCTTGCTCTGTCACCCAGGCTGGAGTGCAGTGGTGTGATCTCGGATCACTGCAACCTCTGCTTCCCGAGTTCAAGCGACTCTCCTGTCTCAGCCTCCCAAGTAGCTGGGATTACAGGCGCCCGCCACCACGCCCGACTAATTTTTATATTTTTAGTAGAGACGGGGTTTCACCATATTGGCCAGGCTGGTCTCGAACTCCTGACCTCGTGATCCGTCCGTCTCAGCCTCCCAAAGTGCTGGGATTACAGGCATGAGCTACTGCACCTGGCCTTACAAAAAAAAATTTTTTTAGAGACAGCGTCCTGCTCTGTCACCCAGCCAGGAGTGCAGTAGCACGATCATAGCTCACTGCAGTTGCACGATCATAGCTCACTGCAGCCTCAAACTCCTGAGCTCAAGTAATCGTCCTGCCTCAGCCTCCTAAGTCGCTGGGACCATAGGTGCATGCCACCACACCCAGCTAAAAAACATGACTTCTTGAGAGATAGTAACATTTCTTCATCTAGGTGGTGGCTATGCAAGTTTGTCTGGTCTGTTAAAAAATCATCAAGCTAAATATGTACAATGTGTGCACTTTTCTGTATTATGTAATATTTCAATGAGGATTTAAAAGCTATACAATTTACTAGGCAAATACCAAGAAAATGAAAGGAGGTCTGAAAATACAATTATCGTGGGGGAAATTAAGGTCCAAAGCATTCAACAGATTAACAAAAAAGGGGAATATCTTTTAATAATAAAAGAAACAATAAAGAAGTACTAACTAGCATAAGCCTTCAGGATCATTCAACACATACAAATAAAACCAGCACAAATGCATTAAACCATATGAAGTCTTTTTTTTTTTTTTTTTTTGAGACGGAGTCTCGCGCTGTCGCCCGGGCTGGAGTGCAGTGGCCGGATCTCAGCTCACTGCAAGCTCCGCCTCCCGGGTTTGCGCCATTCTCCTGCCTCAGCCTCCCGAGTAGCTGGGACTACAGGTGCCCGCCACCTCGCCCGGCTAGTTTTTTGTATTTTTTAGTAGAGACGGGGTTTCACTGTGTTAGCCAAGATGGTCTCGATCTCCTGACCTCATGATCCGCCCGTCTCGGCCTCCCAAAGTGCTGGGATTACAGGCTTGAGCCACCGCGCCCGGCCACCATATGAAGTCTTAAAAGTCATATTTGTTTTTGTATTATATTTAACAAGTGTTGCTATTAAGGTTATGCCAGTTTTTAAAAGGAACTCAGGAAATTTATTTTTATGTGTTAAAATGGCATAGATACTATCTTCTTTAAAGCTTAGCTATAAACACATTTAGAACTGGTGCCTTTTAAAAATGGCACATTTTAACTATTTTCCTTTCTTTGAATATTGGTCTTTACCAAATGTTGGAGAGGACTCAGAGAAACTGGATTCCTAACACATTGCCAGCAGGAATGTAAAGTGGCACAGCCACTCTGGAAAACAGTTTGGCAGCCTCTTTAAAAACTAAAATACTTACCACATGATCCAGCAATTGCACTTCTGGGCATTCATCCCAGAGAAAGGAAATCTTATGTGTACACAAAAACCTGTACACGATTGTTCATTACAGCTTTATATGTAATAGCCTCAGACTGGAAACAAGCAAAATGGCTCTCAATAGGTGAATGGCTAAACAAACTGTGGTAAATCTATAATATGGAATACTACTCAGCAACAAAAAGAAATGAATTATTGTTCTAGCAACAGTTTGGATGGTTTTCAAGGACATTATGCTGAGTGAAAAAACCAACCTCAAAAGATCACACACATTGGGCCAGGCGCGGTGGCTCACACCTGTAATCCCAGCAGTTTGGGAGGCCCAGGCGGGCAGATCACCTCAGATCAGGAGTTTGAGACCAGCCTGGCCAACATGGTGAAACCCCATCTCTACTAAAAATACAAAAATTAGCTGGGTGTGGTGGCAGGCGCCTGTAATCCCAGCTACTCAGGACGCTGAGGTGGGAGAACTGCTTGAACCCAGGAGGAGGTTGCAGCGAGCCAAGATTGTGCCACTGCACTCCAGCCTGGGTGACAGAGTGAAACTCCGTCTCAAAAAAATAAATAAATAAAATAAATCACAGTCTGTATGGTTCCATTTATATAACATTCTCAAAATGGCAAAACTAGAGAGATGAAAAACAGATGGTTGGTTGCCAGGGGTTAGGGATGGTGGTGGGAGTAAAGACTATAAAAGGTCTGGGCACAGTGGTTCGTGCCTGCAATCCCAGCACTTTGGGAGGCCAAGGTGGGAGGATCGCTTGAGGCCAGGAGTTTGAGACCAGCCTGGGCAACATGGTGAGACCCTAATCTCTACAAAAAATTTAGAAAGTAGCCAGGCATTGTGGCATGCGCCTATAGTCTCAGCTACTCAGGAGGTCAAGGCGGGAGGATCACTTGAACCCAAGAGTTCGAGGTTGCAGTGAGTGATGATGGCACTACTGTACTTCAGCCTGGGCAACACAGTGAGAACCTGTCTTAAAAAAAAAAGACTAGGCCGGGCACGGTGGCTCACACCTGTAATCCCAGCACTTTGGGAGGCCGAGACGGGCGGATCACGAGATCAGGAGATCGAGACCATCCTGGCTAACACGGTGAAACCCTGTCTCTACTAAAAATACAAAAAATTAGCCAGGCGTGGTGGTGGCGGGTGCCTATAGTCCCAGCTACTTGGGAGGCTGAGGCAGGAGAATGGTGTGAACCCAGGAGGCGGAGCTTGCAGTGAGTCGAGATTGTGCTACTGCACTCCAGCCTGGGTAACAGAGCGAGACTCCGTCTCACAAGAAAAAAAAAAAGACTATAAAGGAGTAGTAGTTCTGTATCTTGATTGTGGTGGCTGTTACCTTAATCTATGCACATGACAAAATGACGTAGACTATGCACACACTAGGCTTGGTGCAGTGACTCACACCTGTAATCCCAGCACTTTGGGAGGCCGAAGCAGGTGGATCATGAGGTCAGGAGTTCGAGACCAGCCTGGCCAACACAGTGAAACCCCGTCTCTACTAAAAATACAAAAATTAGCCGGGCATGATGGCGCATGCTTGTAATTCCAGCTACTTGGGAGGCCAAGGCAGGGGAAATGCTTGAACCCGGGAGGTGGAGGTTGCAGTGAGCAGAGATCACACCATTGCACTCCAGCCTGGGCAACAGAGCAAGACTCTGTCTCAGAAAAAAACACACAAAAAAACAAAAAAGAACTATGCACACACCTTGTACCAATGTCAAATTCTACATTTTTATATTGTATTGTGATTTTATAAGATGTAATCACTGGAGAAAACTGGGTGAGCGTATACAGGGCTCTGTGCTATGTTTGCAACTTCCTATGAATCTATAATTATTTCAAAATAAAAAGTTTAAGAAAAATCATAATTATGCCAGGAGATTTTATTGTATCTCTTCTATGATATAATGGATCAAGTAAACAAACAAAAAGCAAGTAAAGCAGATTTGAGAAATACAATCAACAAGCTAGGCTCAAGACACATAACTTTAACTTTACCTAATGAATATACTCTCTTCTCTTAGACCCATGGCATAGTTTACAAAAATTTTTAAAAATAATGTAACTTGGACTCGAAGAAAAAATCTTGATACATTTAAAAATTAGAGTTTTGGCAGGCTAAATTGACTATAATCCTGTAAAATCATAGATAATAAAACGATAAACTACCAAATCCAGATTTCAATGAAGAAATATTCTCTAAACATATACGAATTGAAGATGGCATTTGATAACAAAATTTTAGACTTCATAACAAATCTTGAGACATAGCTAAAGCTATATTTAAAGAATATTTTATCTTTGGCTAGAGTCACAGAGGAAAAAAAGAATATTTTGGCCAAATTATTTTTAATGTTTAAAAATAAAAGCTAAAGGTAAATGAACTAAATGTTCAATCTATTAAAAAAAAAAAAGAAAAAAAAAAAAAAAAAAGGCCAGGTACGGTGGCTCACGCCTGTAATTCCAGGACTTTGGGAGGCCGAGGTGGATGGATCACTTGAGGTCAGGAGTTCCAGACCAGCCTGGCCAGCATGGTGAAACCCTGTCTCTACTAAAAAAACAAAAATTAGCCAGGCATGGTGGCACACACTTGTAATCCCAGCTACTCAGGAGGCTGAGGGGGGAGAATTGCTTGAAACTGGGAGGCAGAGGTTGAGGTGAGTCGAGATTGTGCCACTGTATTCCAGCCTAGGCAACAGAGCAAGACTCCATCTCAAAAAACAAACAAACAAACAGACAACAACAACAAAAATTAGCTGGACTGCTTGAGCCTAGGAGGTGCAGGTTGCAGTAAGCCGAGATCGCACCACTGCACTCCAGCCTGGATGACAGAGGGAGACCTTGTCTCAAAAAAAAGGAAAAAAAAAGTCAGGGCACAGTAGCTCACACCTGTAATCCCAGCACTTTGGGAGGCCTACTGGGCGGATCACGAGGTCAGAAGTTCGAGACCAGTCTGGCCAACACAGTGAAACTCCATCTCTACTAAAAATACAAAAAATTAGCCGGGTATGGTAGTGTGTGTCTGTAATCCCAGCTACTCAGGAGGCTCGAAAAAAAAAAAAAAAGAAATTAAAAGAAGACAACAAAATATTCATGAGAAACCTGATCAAGGTAAAAGAGAAAGGAAATATATATATGTATAAATATATATATATATTTCTATATATATCCACACACATCAGAAGCATGCACACAGTTTTAGGAATGAAAAAAGAAGCTATTGCCACAGGTATGGAAATGATCAAGGTAAATTAATGAAGCATTATGCACAAATGCACAAAAACATAACATCCCTAGCAAACATACACTATCAAAATTAATCCCCCCCACTAGAAATCTGTAGAGCAATAATCAGAGAAAATAAAATAGTTAAAAATTGCCATTTCAAAAAAGGCATTAGTTCTAAATGCATATATAGTTGAACTTAAGAGAATGTCTATGCTATTTTAACACATAAAAAATGGAAATCTCCTGATTTCCTTTTAATACCTGGCATAACCTTAATACCAACACTTGTTAAATATAGTAAAAACAAGAAACCTATAAGCAAATTTTTTATAGTGGCAAAAAATCTAAATAAAATATTACTAACTGAGGCCTCCTGGTGCTTACCACAGGCTGTGTTCTGACACTGACTGCATAGAAAAAGAAGGGGGCCTGCCTTCTCTGTTCTTACACTGACTGTACAGAAAAAGAAGAGATCCTACCCTATATACGTCTCTGCCTAGGCCCTAGTCCTGGTCTGAACTGTGAATAGGGGGCCATGGAGTTGAGGAAAAATAAAAAAATACATTACTAACTCAAATACGACCATGACTCATAAGAAAAATTGCCCTTGCCCAACAGAATTATCCCAGGAAGGCAAGGATGGATCCGCCTTATATATCAGTATCATTCATTACAACAACCAATTTAGGAAAGTAACACCATTAGGCTATTACATCAAAAAAGCATCTGACATAATTCAAGAGCCATTCCTAAGAAAAATACAAATCAAGATAGGAACATATGAAAACTATAAGGACACCATTGGGAAAGTGAAAAGACACAGAGGCTGAGCGCGGTGGCTCACGCCTGTAATCCCAGTACTTTGGGAGGTCGAGGCAGGCGGAGCACTTGAGGCCAGGAGTTTGAGACCAGCCTGACTGAAATGGCGAAACCCTGTCTCTACTAAAAATACAAACATTAGCTGAGTGTGGTGGTGCGCACCTCTAATCCCAGCTACTTGGGAGGCTGAGGAAGGAGAATTGCTTGAACCCGGGAGGCAGAGGTTGCAGTGAGCCGATATGGCACCACTGCGCTCCAGCCTGGACAATAGAGCGAGACTCTGTCTCAGAAAACAAACAAACAACAACAACAACAACAACAACAACAAAAAAAAACCCCCACAGAATGAAGGGAAATACACGCAAATCACATATGTGACAAAGGACTTCTATCGAGATTATCTAAAGAACTCTTACAACTTGATTAAAACAAAGACAATTCAATTTAAAAAGAGGTCAAGGATTTGAATAGATATTTCTTCAAAGAAGATATACAGATGGGCAATAAGTACAGGAAAAGATGCTCAACATCAGTGGCCACTGGAGAAATGGAAATCAAAACCACAAGATACCACTTCACACCTACTAGGAAGGCTAGAATTAAAAAGACAATGAACGTTAGCAAGGATGTGATAAACTGGAACCCTCATACATTGCTGCTGGAATATAAAGTGATGCAGCCATTTTGGAAAATGGTTTGGCAATTCTTTAAAATGTTAAACATAGAAGGCTGGGCACAGGGGCTTATGCCTGTAATCCCAGCACTTTGGGAGGCTGAGGCAGGTGGATCGCTTGAGTTCAGGAGTTTGAAACCAGCCTGGCCAACATGGTGAAACCCTGTCTCTACTAAAAGTACAAAAATTAGCTGGGCGTGGTGGTGGGTGCCTGTAATCCCAGCTACTTGGGAGACTGAGGCAGAAGAATTGCTTGAACCCGGGAGGTGGAGCTTGCAGTGAGTGGAGTTAGCGCCACTGCACTCCAGCCTGGGTGACAGAGTGAGACTCCATCTCAAAAAAAAAAAAAGTTAAACATAGGGGTATGCCATGTGATCCAGTGAAGGAATTAAAAATATGCCACTCTGGCTGGGTATGATGGCTCAAGCCTGTAATCCCAGCATTTTACGAGGCCAAGGTAGGTGGATCACCTGAGGTCAGGAGTTCGAGACCAACCTGACCAACATAGAGAAACCCTGTCTCTACTAAAAATACAAAATTAGCCAGGCGTGATGGTGCATGCCTGTAATCCCAGCTACTCGGGAGGCTGAGGCAGGAGAATCGCTTGAATCTGGGAGGTGGAGGTTGTGGTGAGCCACGATTGTACCACTGCACTCCAGCCTGGGCAATAAGAGTGAAATGCCATCTTAAAAAAAAAAAAAAAAATACACACACACACCACTCTGGAATACTGGCTATTTTGAGTCACAGGCGCTTGAAAAGCAGCAGGTGCAGGAAGATCATGCTGACCTTCCCTTTGTTTCTTAAAAGTGGGAGATGAAATTCCCATGTGAAAGATGCCCTCGCTCTACTAGAAGGAACACCACATTCTTTTTTTGTTTTTGTTTTTGAGACAAAGTCTCGCTCTGTCGCCCAGGCTGGAGTGCAGTGGCGCAATCTCAGCTCACTGCAGCTTCTATTTCCCGGGTTCAAGCGATTCTCCTGTCTCAGCCTCCTGAGTAGCTGGGACTACAGGCACGCGCCACCATGCCCAGCTAATTTTTGTATTTTTAGTAGAGATGGGGTTTCACCATGTTGGCCAGGATGGTCTCGATCTCCTGGCCTCATGATCCACACACCTCGTCCTCCCAAAGTGCCGGGATTACAGGCGTGAGCCACAGCACCTGGCCGTTTTTTGGAGACAGAGTCTCGCTCTGTCACCCAGTCTGGAGTGCAGTGGCACGATCTCTGCTCACTGCAACCTCCGCCTCCCCAGCTCAAGCAATTCTCCTGCCTCAGCCTCCCAAGCAGCTGGGATTACAGGTGCCTGCCACCACGCCCAGCTAGTTTTTGTATTTTTTTTTTTTTTTTTTGAGACAGAGTCTCGCTTAGTCGCCCAGGCTGGAGTGCAGTGGCGCGATCTCGGCTCACTGCAAGCTCCGCCTCCCGGGTTCACGCCATTCTCCTGCCTCAGCCTCCCGAGTAGCTGGGACTACAGGCGCCCGCCGCCTCGCCCGGCTAATTTTTTGCATTTTTGGTAGAGACGGGGTTTCACCGTGTTAGCCAGGATGGTCTCGATCTCCTGACCTCGTGATCCGCCCGCCTCGGCCTCCCAAAGTGCTGGGATTACAAGCGTGAGCCACCGCGCCCGGCCTAGTTTTTGTATTTTATTAGAGATGGTGTTTCACCATGTTGGCCAGGCTGGTCTCAAACTCCTGACCTCAGGTGATCCACCCACCTCGGCCTCCCAAAGTGCTGGGATTACAGGCGTGAGCCACCGTGCCCAGCTAGAATGCCACATTCTTACTATCAAGGTCAGGAAATTGAGAGCAAGACAATTACGTACAGATCTTATGAAAAATAACTTTTTTTCTTGGAGAAATAAGCCAAAAGAAATTTTAAAAAACTCTTATGTTTTAAGCCTCCCCACATAACTGAGTTGCTTTTTCACAACTTAAGTATTCTTTGTCCAATCCAGTATATAAGTGATTGACTCTAACTACTACTTTGGGTCTTCATTTCTTTATGAAGGCGCCTGTGCCACATAAAACTTGTATTAAATAAATCTGTACATTTTTCTCTGTTGATCTGTCTTATGTCAATTTAACTTTCAGGCCCAGCGAAAAGAAATCCTAAAAGGGAAGAGGTAAATTTCTACCTCACTCCTTATACCAGTCATTCCACTCCTGGGTATCCACCCAAGAGAAATGAAAACATATGTCCACACAAAAACTTGTACGCAAATGCCCATAGCAGCATTATTCATAATAGCTAAAAAGTGGAAACAACCCAAATGTCCATTGACTGATGAGTGGATAAACAACATGTGGTCCATCCATACAATGAAATATCATTCAGGAATAAAAAGACATGAAGTGCTTCTAAAATAAACAGATAGAAACAGATAGTAGAATGGTGGTTGCCAGGGGCTGAGAGGAGGGGGTAATGAGAAGTTGCTATTCAACGGGTATAAAGTTTCAGGTATACAAGATGAATAAGCTCTAGAGATTGGCTGTACATTGCACCTGTAGTTAACAGTACTGTACTGTGCACTTAAAAATTTAAGAGGATACACCACGTGCGGTGGCTCACACCTGTAATCCCAGCACTTTGGGAGGCCGAGGCAGGTGGATTACCTGAGGTCAGGAGTTCGAGACCAGCCTGACCAATATGTTGAAATCCTGTCTCTACTAAAAATTAGCCAGGTGTGGTGGCACACACCTATAGTCCCAGCTACGCGGGAGGCTGAGGCAGGAGAACTGCTTGAACCTGGGAGGTGGAGGTTGCAATGAGCCGAGATTGTGCCACTGCACTCCAGCCTGGGTGACAGAGTGAGACTGTCTCAAAAATCAAAACCAAAACCAAAACAAACAAACAAACAAACAAAAACAAAATTTAAGAGGGTAGTTTTCATGTTAAGTGTTCATACCACAATAAACAAAATAATAAAAGGAATAAGGTCCTAATACATGCTATAACATGGATGAGCTTTGAAAACATTAGGCTAAGGCCGGGCGCGGTGGCTCAAGCCTGTAATCCCAGCACTTTGGGAGGCCGAGACGGGTGGATCACGAGGTCAGGAGATCGAGACCATCCTGGTGAACATGGTGAAACCCCGTCTCTACTAAAAAATACAAAAAACTAGCTGGGTGAGGTGGCGGCGCCTGTAGTCCCAGCTACTCGGGAGGCTGAGGCAGGAGAATGGCGTGAACCCGGGAGGCGGAGCTTGCAGTGAGCTGAGATCCGGCCACTGCAACTCCAGCCCGGGAGACAGAGCGAGACTCCGTCTCAAAAAAAAAAAAAAAAAAAAAAAAAAAAAAAAAAAAAAAAAGAAAACATTAGGCTAAGTTAAAGAAGACAATCATGGCCGGACACAGTGGATCATGCCTGTAGTCCCAGTACTTTGGGAGGCCAAGGTGGGCGAATTACCTGAGGTCAGGAGTTCAAGACCAGCCTGGCCAATGTCTACTAAAAATACAAAAGCTAGCCAGGCGTGGTGGTAGGTGCCTGTAATCCCAGCTACTTGGGAGGCTGAGGCAGGAGAATTGCTTGAACTCGGGAGACAGCGGCTGCAGTGAACTGAGATCTGGCCACTGCACTCCAGCCTGGGTGACAGAGTGAGACTGTGTCTAAAATAAATAAATAAGACAATCATAAAAGACCACATATTTTATGATTCCATTTATATAAAATGTCTAGAATAGACCAATCTACAGAGACAGGAAGTAAATTAGTGGTTGCCTGTGGCTAGGGATGAGGGTTGGGAATGAGGAATGATTGCTAATGGGTACGATGTTTCCGTTTGGGGTGATAAAATATTCTAAAATTAGATTATGATGATGGTTGCACAATTCTGTGAATATGCTAGGAACTGCTGAACTGTAAGCTTTAAATGGGTGAATTTTATGGCAGATGAATGATATCAATAAAGCTGTTAGAAAAAAAAATCATAGCTAGTAAGTGCCAAGCAGGGTTGCAAAGTCAATATCTGGCAAGGGGTAGGTATTCAATAAATGTTTACTGAATAGATTGATGAATAAATAAACACCTTTCACATTCAAATAAAAAATGCCCAAGTTATTTTCATTAACATTAGCAGCAAGATAGCAAATACCCTCTATTAAATGTCACTCAACATTGTTCTGAAAGCTCTAACTAGTGCAACAGAAGATGAGGTGATCAGAATAAATATTTGAGAGAAGAGACAGTATCATTTTTAATTGGATGGAATATGGTAGCCAGGAAAAGTAAGACTATAAAAAGCAACTAGATTCATATGAGAATTTGGTAATTGGACTGAATACGAAATAAAATTATAAAAATAGATTTTCCCTATGGAAATAGAAAAAAATATGCTATTCACAATGATGATAAAAACAAAGGTAAAATATCTAAGAATGAACTGTTAAAAAAAAAAAAAGGTGCTGGACCCATAAGAAAACTATCAAATATTATAGTTTTAACGGTTATTTTTGAAACTAGATAAAATAGTTTTAACATTCGTATGGAAGAAAAAGGCCGGGAGCAGTGGCTCATGCCTGTAATCCCAGAACTTTGGGGGGCCAAGGCAGGCGGATCACAAGGTCAGGAGTTCAAGACCAGCCTGGCCAATATGGTGAAACCTCGTCTCTATTAAAAATGCAAAAATTAGCTGAGCAGGGTGGCACGCGCCTGTAGTCCCAGCCACTCGGGAGGCTGAGGCAGGAGAATTGCTTGAACCTGGGAGGTGGAGGTTGCAGTGAGCCGAGATTGCACCAGTGCACTCCAGCCTAGGCAACAGAGAAAGACTCCATCTCAAAAAAAAAAAAAGAATAATAATAAACGCACAAGAAAATTAATGAAAGCAACCAAGAAGAAAGCGAGGGAGACTAGTTCTATGTGATATTAAAACTATTTCTAAAGTCAATATGATTTTTTAAAAAGGAGAACTAAACAGTTCAGAAATAAAACAATACACATTTGGGAACTTATGTGACAAAAGTGGCATTTAATTGAATTAGAAAACGGTATTCATTTAACGGCTGGTGCTGGCAAATTAGGTATCCAAATGGAATATATGAACTGATTCCATCTCACACCATACACCAAAATGAATTCCAGTTAGATTAAAATTTAACATTAAAAATTGAAACAATAAATATATTAAATATAAATTTAAGGCATATTTGTTTGAACATGAAATGAGGAGAAGTCACTAGGCAAGACAATACACTCAGAACTTGTAAAGGAAAAAGGCAGATATATCTTCATAGATGATTTTTAAAAAATCAAAGGTGAAGACATCTTTCAAAAGTCAAAATCCAGAGACAGAGGAAATATAGTTACAATACAGGTTAATATTCACAAATTAGTAAGAAAGACAAACCACCTAAAGGAAACAAAGGGCAAAGGACGTGAAAAAGTTTAAATATATATTTCAGTGGTCAATAAGAATGAAATAATGTTCAGCCACTAGTTGTCAGGAAAATGTACATCAAGGCAAACTAGATACCCTTGTGTTTGGCCCTCACAATGGGGAAAAAAAAAAAAATCCAGTGCGGAAGAGGATTTTGGAAGAAGTCTTTTTATATGTTGCTGGTGGGAGTTCCAATTTTACAAAATTTTTACAAAATTTTACAAAATTTTTACAAAATTTGGAAAGTAGTATGGTGGTATGTATTGAACTTAAAAGCATCATTCCTGCACGTAATGATCACTCAGGTGACAGCCTCTAACCACAATTTAGAAATCAGTAACAAAAATGTCTATGTTTTGGGAAATCAAAATCTCATATTTAAATAATCCAGAGGTAAGAGTGAACATTGCAACTGCAATTAGAAAACAGAAGGAAACTATAGTGGAGATGCTACATATCAAAACTTGTGGGTTGGATGCTCATGCCTGTAGTTCCAGCACTTTGGGAGGATGAGCTGGGAGGACTACTTGAGGATTGCTTGAGGCCAGGAGTTCAAGACCAGCCTGGGCAACATAGCAAGACCCCAATCTCTACCAAAAATTTAAAAATTAGCTGGGCAAGCCTGCCTGTAGTCCCAGCAACTTGGGAGGCTGAGGTGGGAGGATCACTTGAGCCTAGGAGGTTGAGACTGCAGTGAGCCATGATGGCTCCACTGCACTCCAGCCTAGGCAACAGAGAGAGATTCTTGTATCTTAAAAAAAAAAAAAAAAAATCAGCCTGGGCAACATAGTGAGACCCTGTGTCTACACAAAATAAAAAATTAGTGGGTGTGGCAGATCCAAGTACATGCCTGTAGTTCCAGCTACTTGAGAAGCTAAGTTGGGAGGATCGACTGAGCACAGGAGGTTGAGGCTGCAGTGAGCCATGATCGTGTCACTGCACTCCATCTCTGGGCGACAGAGTGAGACCCTGTCTCAAAACAAAACCGAACAGCAGCAACAACAACAATAAAACATGTGACATGGAGCTAAAGAGTTCTTAGAGAAAAATTTATAAACTTAATGTTTATATTATAAAATAAAATGGATAATAAGAGATAAGCATGCAATTCAGGACTTTAAAAATGAGAACAAAAGAAAAAAACAGAAAAGAAATAACGAAGTTAAGGGCAGATATTAATGACAGAGAAACAAAGACACAGGAGGACCAACAAAGTCAAAAGTAGGTTTTTGAAACAACCTCATCTCAGACCTAAAGACCACCTATCACTGACCCCAGGAAGCTGCATATCTGATTCCACAGCCTCCCATCACCAGTCCCAAATAAACGCATCACTCACCCGGCAGAAACCTTGGTCAATCCCCCAATAAACCCCATCCTACACCTCACAGACCTCCAGTAGTCGCCCCGCACAGCCCCTTCTCACCCCACGGACTTCTCATCACTCATCTCACATATACCTTATCACTCACCCAAGAGACCCTGTATCACTCACCCCACAGACCCCCTTATCATTTACTCCGGTGTCCCCAACACTCATCCTACAGGCTACCCATCAATTTTCTCCAGTGACCCATCACTCACCCACAAATCCCAATCACACTCTCTGCACCTCCCTATAAATGACCCCAGAGAAGCCTCCTCACCCCACTGAGCATCATCGAGTACAAAATCCATGTCATAACATCCCCATAATTATCTCAACGCTTGATCCATGTCTTAACATCTCCATAATTATCTCAATGCTTAAGTGGCCTTAAGTCCATCTGTTAAACTCACTCCCAGAGCCTTAAGTCCTGAAAACTGCTTCGAGGGACCCCGGCGCTTCTGGACTTGATCTGCACATGCTTAGTGTCAGCTCCGAAGCGGTCGCTCGCCCACAATTACACCTGGTGCCCTTACACCGCGCCGGTGCGTGCGTGCGTGCGTGCGTGCGCGTGTGCGTCGAAGGAGAGGCGGGCTTTCCAATTTCCTGCAGCGACTGTCAGGCAAGGAACATGACTGTCCCCTTGGGAGTGTCTCTACGGGAGCCGCCATCTTGGAAGGGTGATCATTTCTGCAGGGGAGCCCACGGTACCCTACTCGATATACCCCTGTGGGATTTTCCAGTGGCCGAGGCACTGGGCCATGGAACGTACCACCAGGCCTCTCCCCTCCGCCGCAGCCTCTAGGAGTCTTTGAGGCCCCGGCAGGCGGGGCGCCTTACCTCTTCCGCCCTCAGGGTGCACTCCGCCTCAGGCCGTGCCCACCGGGGAGCCTCCGCCTCTTTAAATAGCGCCCAGCCCCCACCCCCAGGAGCAGGTCCCGAGACGCACCCGGCCCCGCCCCCGCCCCCGACGCCGCACTGCTCTGTGGGACGCGGCGACCCCTCTCCCGCCGCGACCCGGGCCCCGCACCCGCCCCGTCCCGAGCCCACCTGGCGGCCCTGCTGGCTACAGCTCCGACCTGGGCCCAGGCCGGCTGCGGGAAACGCCCGGCGTCTCGGCTGTCACCGAACCTGTGCAGTTGCCGCAGGGGGAGTCGTGCGTGTCAGATTTAGGCCAGGAAGCGGAAGTCGCCGGCAGCGAGAGTTTAACCTCTGTGGGCGCGGAGGGTTGCGGGGATTCAGCGCCCGGGACCGTGGATCTGTGCAGGGAGTCATAGGTGTGTGTGACATCAGGGGTGGAGTATTAAGAGCTTGCAGTGAGCTGAGATCCCGCCACTGCACTCCAGCCTGGGCTACAGAGCGAGACTCCGTCTCACAAAAAAAAAAAAAAAAAAAAAAAAAAGAGTATTTTGGCTCGTTTTCACAATTCAGTCATTAGCCTTTCTGCTTTCCTCCTGGAAGCATTAAAGTTGAAGTTTTCTTCTAAAGATCCAAGTTTTGGCCGGGCGCGGTGGCTCAAGCCTGTAATCCCAGCACTTTGGGAGGCCGAGACGGGCGGATCACGAGGTCAGGAGATCGAGACCATCCTGGCTAACACGGTGAAACCCCGTCTCTATTAAGACATACAAAAAAACTAGCCGGGCGAGGTGGCGGGCGCCTGTAGTCCCAGCTACTCGGGAGGCTGAGGCAGGAGAATGGCGTGAACCTGGGAGGCGGAGCTTGCAGTGAGCTGAGATCTGGCCACTGCACTCCAGCCTGGGTGACAGAGCAAGACTCCGTCTCAAAAAAAAAAAAAAAAAAGATCCAAGTTTTGATTTGTTGCATTAGTTTGGATTTGATTTTTGTTCGTGTTCGGTTTCAAGTGCTGATTTGTAACTCTCCCCCTACACACGCCTTTTGACCCCTGAGTTATTTAAAAGTCCATTGTCGGAGTGGCAAACATCCTCTGAGACTCAAAGGGCAAGGCTATGGGCGCTTTATTCCGGCTGCTCCAGGAATGTGGGAAAGCAGCGGAGTTTTATTCTAGGGGAAGGAAACAAAGGCGGCCGAGTGCCAGCTGCACGTTTGGTGGGCTTTGGTCATCAGGGGTGGACATGCTGCCCAACGGAGCTGTCGGCAGGTTGACCCAGCTTGGTCCATCGCGTCCTGTTCTAGGAATCGATTATTCAAAGAAGGAATTTAGAGGGACTGCAGAAAATGTTACAGGTCTTAACACCGTTTTGCATTTCCGCAAACGAACAAGAAGTTAATCCCTGTGTTCGTGATTTCTAAGCCCATTTGCCTTGTGGCCCAAGAATGTTGAGCTTGAAATTTGATGAAACTTGCCTTAAGGCTCAAGTACGAGGCCAGTTTTCAAAAATGGTTTTGTGTCTTGATTGAAAACACTGTATCTTCTAGTTGTTGGGTTTATCGTACTCTACGGCTCTATCGGTTCAAGCTTGTGTGTTGGGCCTTTTAAAATGTGTGTTTCCTGATAATTCCCTTTAGCTTGTCAACTGGGGGTGATGTGGGGGGGAGAAAGAGAGAGAGAGAGGAGAGAAAGAGAGACTGTATTGTCAGATTTTTCCTTGTGCTATTCAATTTTTTGCTTCCTATGTTTTGAAGTTTTATTAACTGCAGGTAACGGTGTTTCATTACTGAATAGATATAGCCAAATTCCTTCCCCCAAAAGATAATAAGGTTTCCTAGTCCTACCAGCAAAATCATGAAGTTCATTAAGGCAAATCCCCTCCAGCGCTGGATGTTGATGCTGTCTTTAATTTTGTATTTTTCTGACTACTTGTGCAATTGAGGATTGTTTTGGTCTGTTGGCCATTTGGCTTTTCTCTTTTGCAGATGTTCATATCCTTTGTCCAGTTTTCTCTGGGGTAATTTGTCCTTTTCTTATCAATTTGTAAACAGTGTACAAATTACATTGTACACTAGGGATATTAACAGTCTGTCAGTTACACTGTACATTAGGGATATTACATTAGAGATATTAACATCTTTGTCCATTAAGGCTATTAACCGTCTGTCAGTTACATTGCAGTATTTTCCCCCAAACTCCTTTTGTCTTTTGCATTTTACGTTTTTTTAAATGTGCAATTAGAAAAATTTTATGTGGGCTGGGCACAGTAATCCCAGCACTTCGGGAGGCTGAGGCTGTTGGTCACCTGAGGCCTGGAGTTCGAGACCAGACTGACCAAAATGGTGAAACCCCATCTCTACTAAAAATAAAAAAATAATAATAAAGAATAAGTAGCTGGGTGTGGTGTCTCTACCAAAAAAAAAAAAAAAAAAAAAAAAAAAAAAAAGCCAGGTATGGTGGTGGTTGCTTGTAATCCCAGCTACTTGGGAGGTTGAGGCAGGAGAATCGTTTGAACTTGGGAAGTGGAGGTTGCAGTGAGCTGAACTCACACCACTGCACTCCAGCCTGGGTGATAGAGCAAGACTTCATCTCAAAAAAAAAAAAAAGAAGAAAGAAAGAAAGAAAAATTTTATGTGTAATATGTAACTAGTGAAATGTAGCCTCTGATCAGATATGTCTAAACTTTCTTTTTATGGCTTTTGTATATCCCATCTTGCCTAGTTTCCCTTCCCTATTCCAGATAGAAAGATAATCTTAACATTTATTTCAGTGTTGTTATTGCTTTAGTTTTTTTTCTACTTTAATCTAATTGGAATTTACTGTGGTATATGGTATGAAATCAAGATCAAGCTTGAACAAGAAGCCTGTGTCACGCTTTTTTCTGTGTCAAATAAAATCAGAGACTTTAATTAGAAAGACAGACTATTGCAAAAGGGAAAATGCTCCCAGCTCAGAAACCTGAGAGCATCTTGAAACCAAACAGAAAAAGGCTTTTCTTGTACAGGGTAGGGAGGCAGGCAGAGATAAGCAGAATCTGTGGAAAGGAAGCTGCACAAACAAGGGGGAATGGCCAGTGGGGTCTGCCAGGAAATTGTCCCACTGTGGTCCGCCTATTCCCAGGAGAAGCTGAGAAGCAGGGTCCGTCGGGAGGGGGGGAATTTCGACTTTTTTTGATGCTTGCCCAGGCTTAGGGGCAAGCAGAGTTAGGAGCTTGTAGGAAAGAAGCCTGGTTCAAGTTTGGCTAAAGAGCATTTCGTTCTGATTGATCAGTGGGGACAAGCAGTTAGGCTTGTCATCTATGAGGCAAAGAATGGGAATTTGGAGAGTGGGTGTCAGGGCTTCTCATAGGTAAACAGGGAACATCCATGACTTCTAAGTCATATGGGGAAGGATGGTTCTTTGCAGTAAGCCATTTTCCAGAAAAGCCATTTTCCCTTTAGAGTAAGGGGATTTTTTGACCTGCGCTGCTCACCAGGCTGAGGTAAAATTCAGTATTGTCAGTTGGCACCATTTATGAAACACACCACCTTGTACCCACAATTCAGTCATATAAGGTCACAAATATACTTAGCTTGACCTGAACTCTATTTTGTGTCTGTAATCTATTTGATTTCAAGGGATTTTTGTTCTTGCAAATTTATTTTCTAGGAATTCTCTGAAGTTTAAAATCATTTAATCAAGTTTCAAAATGAATGCTACCAACCCGTCCCCCAACCCCCCCCCCCAAAAAAAACCCAAAAACACAACAAAACTAAATTGTTGTGGCTGGGCGAGGTGACTCACGTCTATAATCCCAGCATTTTGGGAGCCCAAGGCGGGCAGATCACTTGAGGCCAGGAGTTCGAGACCAGCCTGGCCAATATGGTGAAACCCTGTCTTTACTAAAAAATATAAAAATTAGCCACCCTGGTGGCATGCACCTGTAATCCCAGCTTCTTGGGAGGCTGAGGCAGGAGAATTGCTAGAACCCAGAAGATGGAGGTTGCATTGAGTAGAGATCACACCACTGCACTCCAGCCTGGGCAACAGAGTGAGACTGTCTCAAAAAAAAAAAAAAAAAAAAAAAAAAAAAAAAAACCTCAACTATTGCTGGGCAAGGTGGCTCACACCTGTAATCCTAGCACTTTGGGAGGCCCAGGCGGGCGGATCACTTGAGGTCAGGAGTTTAAGACCAGCCTGGCCAACATGGTGAAACCCTGTCTCTACTAATAATACAAAAATTAGCTGGGCACAGTGACACACGCCTGTAATCCCAGCTACTCGGAAGGCTGAGGCAGGAGAATTGCTTGAACCCGGGAGGCAGAGGTTGCAGTGAGCCAAGATCGTGCCACTGCACTCCAGCCTGGGTGACAGAGCAAGACTGTCTCAAAAAAAAAAAAAAAACCATAAAAACAAAAAAACAAAAAACAAAAAAACTAAACTATTATGCTTTTGATTGGAATTATATTTACATTAATATAATAGTTAGGGAGATGTAATGTTTTTATTACATTAAGCCTTTCTTTATATCTAGGGATTTGATGTGTCTGTTTGGTTATGTCTTATATGCTGCAATGATATTTATAATTTTCTAAATCCATCATCTTTTTATCTTTTTTGGTTAAATTTATTTTTGCATATTTATATTTTTGTTGTCATTAAGACTTATTTTTGCTAGTCCCATCTGCTTACTGCTAGTATAGGAAGAACCTATTTTTATAATTTTCTCTTTTATTTTTATTTTTTGAGACAGGATCTTGCCTTGAAGTTCACTGGCATGATCACAGCTCACTGTAGCCTCAACCTTTCAGGCTCAAATAATCCTCCCTCCTCAGCCTCCCAAGTAGCTTGGACTACAGGTGTGCACTACCAGACTCAGCTAATTTTTGAATTTTTCTGTAGAGATAGGTTCTCCCTGTGTTGCCCAGGCTGGTGTCAAACTCCTGGACTAAAGTTACTCTCCCACCTCAGCCTCCCAAATGGCTGGGACTACAGGTGATAATTTTATCTTATATCCAGCTCCTTATCAAAACTATCTACCTATTCTGGTAGCTTCTCAGTACAGTTTTTTCTTAGGTTTTCTAATGATACAGTCATATCAGATATAGATAATATTCCCTATCTGACATTTGATATGATTATTTCTTCTTTTTTCACTGTATTAACTGTCTAATAAGGTAGCCACTAAGCTCATTGGCTATTTATTTTATTTATTATTATTATTTTTTGAGACAAGGTCTCACTCTGTCACCTAGACTGGAGTGTAGTGGCATGATCTCTACTCATTGCAGCCTCTACCTCCCAGGCTCAGGCGATCCCCTCACCTCAGCCTCCCAGGTAGCTGGGACTACAGGCATGCACCACCACGCCCAGCTAATTTTTGTATTTGTAGAGACTTGGTTTCACCATGTTGCCCAGACTGATCTCAGACTCTTGACCTCAAGGGATCCACCTGCCTTGGCCTCCCAAAGTGCTGGGATTACAGGCATGAGTCACTACACCCAGCCCCAGTCTCTTTATTTTAAATGTGCTTGTAGGCTGGGCGCGGTGGCTCATGCCTGTAATCCTAGCACTTTGGGAGGCCGAGGCGGGCGGATCACCTGAGATTGGGAGTTCGAGACCAGCCTGACCAACATGGAGAAACCTTGTCTCTACTAAAAATACAAAATTAGCCGGGCATGGTGGCAGATGCCTGTAATCCCAGCTACTTGGGAGGCTGAGGCAGGAGAATTGCTTAAACCCAGGAGGCGGAGGTTGCAGTGAGCCAAGATCACACCATTGCACTCCAGCCCGGGCAACAAGAGCAAAACTCCATCTCATACACACGCGCACACACACACAAGTGCTTCTAGTAATTAACACATAACTTTTGTTTTATAACCCAATTTTACAGTCCCTCTCTTTTATAGGAGAACCCAGTTCATTCAGTTTATCAGCGATATGCCTGTTTTTGTGTGTTCCATTAGACTTCGTTTTCTTTTTTTTGATTTTGTTATTGTTACCACCTTTTCAATTTCCTTACATTTGTTGGCTCTGTTAAGCTTCTGTTTATTCCCCTTCTCCCTCCCTTAGTAATTTGGAAGTTCTGCTCTGCTTATCAATTCTTCTGGTGATTATCTTTCTATTCCTTATAAGCATAATTCACATTTTCTCTGTTGGTAGATTAAGCACACACATGGGCACACATACACACACAGATGTGTTACTGGCCTTTACTCCTAATTTCTCAGGAGAATGAACCATTTAGAATGTTTTTACCTCTTCATTCTACCCTCACCCAAAATTTCTGTTCTTTTCTGAGATAGTTTTTTTTTTTTTTTTTTAAATTAGAAGAGACACCGGAAACATGATGGCAGCAGCGTAGTTTCCACTCTCCTGTTATGCCAGCATACAGACAGAGCAACCAGATGACAAAATCAAAACCCATGGACAACATTTATGGTGGGGCCAGTGGACACAGTGTCCCCAGTGTGGCAGATTTTCTGCAGATAGGGCTGCCAGCTGTATTTCCAACCCTGTACGTGTTTGCCACCCTCCCATCAAGACATGGAGCCTATTTTTTCATCCTTTGTGTCTGGGCTGGCCTTGTGTTCCATTTGACCAATAAGGTATGGTAGAAATGGCATTCTGGGACTTCTGAGCCCAGCCTTAAAAAACATTGAACTTTTGGTTTAGTGAGAGGAGAACCTAGATACCCTGTAAAGAGGTCTGTGCTGTCCTTCTGAAGACAGAGGTCCTGGAGGATGAGACACCTTTTAAAAATAGGTCATGCAGCACTATGACGGCCACCCGACTAGCTCAGTCGGTAGAGCATGAGACTCTTAAATATAGGCCATGTACATAACTGAGGCCCCTGCTGGCAGCTAGCACTGAGGTCCCAGTCATGTGATGAAATTATCTTGCATCCTCCAGTACCATTCCAACTTCCCCAGGCATCATATAGAGAAGAAACAAGTCTGGGCGTGGTGGTTCACACCTGTAATCCCAGCCCTTTGGTAGGCTGAGGCGGGCAGATCATCTGAAGCAGTGAAGCAAGGAGTTTGAGACCAGCCAGGGTAGCAAAGCAAGACCTCATCTCTACTAAAATATATTAGCCAGGCACAGTGGCACATGCTGGTAGTCCCAGCTACTCGGGAGGCTGAGGCAGGAGAATTGCCATGCCCAGGATTTTGAGGCTGCAGCGAGCTATGATCACACCACTGCACTCCAATGGTCAACAGGACAAGATCTCACCTCTAGGAAGAAGGAGAAGGAGAAGGAGAAGGAGGAAAAGAAAAGAAAAGAAGAAGAAAGAAGAAACGAGCCATCCCCACTGAGCCATGCCCAGATTCGTGAGCAATAAAATAGTTATTAATCCACTAAGTTTTGGTGTGGTTTATTTACACAGCAATAGATAGCTGAAATATCCATGAATATCGAAATACACATGAGTAAGGACAAGTCACCAACAGCCACAACAACTTCGTGGTACAATTATCTGTATAGGAAAAAGCAGGGGGAAGTAAGCAGCATTTGCCAGACCTGAGAACACAATACCAAAACAGCCAGTGGGCATGACAGACCAACTTGAATTCAGCAGCTGAAACTGAGAGGAATTTTGCAAAATTCAGCAACAAGTGAGTTTGAGGGGTCTGCAGGAAGGTTGGAAGGGGTTGGAGCAGCAGACTATAATAATTCCTATGAACTCCTTTTTTTTTTTTTTTTTTTTTTTTTTTTTTGAGACTGGGTCTTGCTCTGTCACCCAGGCTGAAGTGCAGTGCCATGATCTTGGCTCACCTAAGCCTCAACCTCCCAGGCTCAAGCAATCCTCTCCCCTCAGCCTCCCGAATAGCTGGGACTATAGGCACATGCCATCACACTGAGCTAATTTCTTAAATTTTTAGTGGAGATAAGGTCTAGCTATGTTGCCCAGGCTGGTCTTGAACTCCTGAGCTCAAGTGATCCTCCTGCCTCAGCTTCCCAAAATGCTGGGATTATAGGTGTGAGCCATCATGCCCAGCCTTCTATGAACTCTTAAGACTGACTGTGCTTGGGGGTTCCCAGGACCAACTTCAGGTTCACTGATTCACTATGAAGGACTCAGAATTCAGCAAAGCTGCTATACTGATGGTTACAGTTCATTAGAGCAAAAGGATAGAGACTTAATTCAGCAATGGAAAAGGGCACATAGGGCAGAGTCCAGGGGAAACAAGGATCAAGCTTTGGGTTCTCCCTTCTCAGTGGAGTCATACGGCCAGTGCTTAATTCTCCCAGCAAGATGTGGGATAACATACATGAAGTATTACCAACCATGGACTCTCAATTGAGCCTCGGTGTCTGTGGCTTTTATTTGGAGTCAGTTTCAGGCATGGCCAACTACCTGTGTGGTTGACCTTACTCAGTCCTTCCAAGGTTCATGCCGATACTGCACAGCCCAAGACTCATACCAAAAATCACAGCTATCTGGCATGGCTCATACACTCAAGTAAACAAAGGTTTCTTAACAGGCAGTATATTTCAAGGGTTTAGAGCAGTGGTCCCCAACCTTTTTGGCACCAGGGACCAGTTTTGTGGAAGACAATCTTTCCATGGACATGGGGCAGAGGGGAATGGTTTCAGGATGAAACTGTTCCATCTCAGATCACCAGGCATTAGATTCTCATAAGGATGTGCAACCTAGATCCCTTGCATGCGCAGTTCACAATAGAGTTTATGCTCCTATGAGAATCTAATGCTGCCACTGATCTGACAGGAGGTGGAGCTCAAGCAGTATCGCTCCCTTGCCTGCTGCTCACCTCCTGCTGTGCGACCCAGTTCCTAACAGGCCATGGACTCGTACTGTCTGTGGACTGGCAGTTGGGGACCCCTGACTTACAGGTTATATCCCAGGAGCTGGGGCAAGGGCCAAACCTTTCCTTGGAATGCACAAGGTTTAAACAACCCAGACCTCCTAAGTTAATTCTTTACTGTATGATGATGTTACCGGCTCTTTTCTAGGACAGCAGACTACACTAAGAAACTGCTGGGAGAAGGCTGGGCGCGGTGGCTCAAGCCTGTAATCCCAGCACTTTGGGAGGCTGAGACGGGCGGATCACAAGGTCAGGAGATCGAGACCATCCTGGCTAATCCGGTGAAACCCCGTCTCTACTAAAAAATACAAAAAACTAGCCGGGTGAGGTGGCGGGCGCCTGTAGTCCCAGCTACTCGGGAGGCTGAGGCAGGAGAATGGCGTAAACCCGGCAGGTGGAGCTTGCAGTGAGCTGAGATCCGGCCACTGCACTCCAGCCTGGGCGACAGAGCGAGACTCCGTCTCAAAAAAAAAAAAAAGAAAAAAAGAAACTGCTGGGAGTGAAACAAAAATTGAGCAGGATAGGGCAATAGTAAATGTAATTTTTTTGTTGTTTTTTCTGAGATGGTCTCGCTCTGTTGCCCAGGCTAGAGTGCAGTGGTGCAATCACAGCTCACTGCAGCCTCATCCTCCCCAGGCTCAAGTGAAACTCCCACATCAGCCTCCAAAGTAGCTGAGACTACAGGTGCATGCCATCACAGCTGGCTAATTTTTTGTATTTTTTTGTAGAGATGGGGTTTCACTGTGTTGCCCAGGCTGGTCTCAAACTCCTGGGCTCAAGCAGTCCACCCACCTAGGCCCTCCAAATTGCTGGGATTATGGGCACTAGCCACCGCACCCAGCCTCTCATGTTTGTTTTGTTTTGTTTTTATTATTATTTAATTGACAAAGAAAAATTGTATGTATTTATGGTATTAGTAGAGGTAGAGGGAATAAACAGTCTTTCTTTCTTTCTTTTTTTGAGACAGGGTCTTGCTCTGTTGCCCAGGCTGGAGTGAAGTGGCATGATCTCGGCTCACTACAACCTCCACCTACCAGGTTCAAGCAATTCTCCTGCCTCAGCCTCCTGAGTAGCTGGGATTACAGGCATCCGCTATCATGCCCGGCTAATTTTTGTATTTTTGTAGAGACGGGGTTTTACCATGTTGGCCAGGCTGGTCTTGAACTCTTGACCTCAGGTGATCTGCCCTCCTCAGCCTCCCAAAGTGCTGGGATTACAGGCATGAGTCACCATGCCTGGCCAAAACAGTGTTTCTCTTAGCCTAACACAGCCAACACAACACCTCTGACATCAGATTCTCCAGTGGATACCACCTGGGTGTCCTCTAATTCAATTCTGACACTCTCTGAAAATACTACCATTAGAGGGCTCAGTACCACAAGACTGCCCCCACTTCAGATGCCAATTGTAAGCCCCAGGTTGTGACCTACAGGTCTGACCAACCAACTATAAATCAATGACCCCCTCTTTGGGTTCAATTAACTTGCTAGAGCAGCTCCTAGAATTTAGGGAAACACTACTTACATTTACCTATTTATTATCAAGGATATTAGAAAGGATGCAGATGAACAGCGGATGGAAGAGATGCATAGAGTGAGGAATGGGGGAAGGGTTGCAGAGCTTCCATGCCCTCTCTAGTCATGCCATGCTCTAGGAATCTCTCTGTGTTCAACTATCTGGAAACTCATCCAAAGCCAGTTCTTTTGGGCTTTTATGGAAACTTCATTAGGTAGGCATGATTGGTTATATAATTGGCCATTGGTAATCAAGTCAACATTTTGCCCATCTCCTCTCCCCAGAGTTCATAGTGAGTCTGCAAGTCTCAATCCTCTAATCATGCCTTGGTCTTTCTGGTGACCATCCACCATCCTGAGGCTATCTAGGGGCCACCAGTCATCATCATCTCATTAGTGTAAAAAGTCACTCATCACTCTGGAGATTCCAAGACTTTTAGGAACTCTGTGCCAGTAAATGGGGAATGTATTAGACTGTTCTTGTACTGCTATAAGGAAATACCTGAGACTGGGTAATTTATAAAGAAAAGAGATTTAATTAGCTCACAGTTCCACAGGCTGTACAGGAAGCATAGCAGCTTCTGCTTCTGGGGAGGCCTCAGGAAACTTACAACCATGGCAGAAGGCGAAGGGGAAGCAGGCATGTCTTAACACGGCCAGCGCATGAGGGAGAGAGGGTGGAGGTTGCACACACTTTTAAACAACCAGATCTTTTGAGAACTTAGCACCAAGGGGATGGTGCTAAGCCATTCATAAGAAACTGTCAAGCCGGGCGCGGTGGCTCAAGCCTGTAATCCCAGCATTTTGGGAGGCCGAGACGGGCGGATCACAAGGTCAGGAGATCAAGACCATCCTGGCTAACACGGTGAAACCCGGTCTCTACTAAAAAATACAAAAAACTAGCCGGGCGAGGTGGCGGGCGCCTGTAGTCCCAGCTACTCGGGAGGCTGAGGCAGGAGAATGGCATAAACCCGGGAGGCGGAGCTTGCAGTGAGCCGAGATCCGGCCACTGCACTCCAGCCTGGGCGACAGAGAGAGACTCCGTCTCAAAAATAAATAAATAAATAAATAAAATAAAAAAGAAACTGTCTCCGTGATCCAGTCACCTTCTACCAGGGCCCTCTTCCAACATTGGATATTACAATTCAACATAAGATTTGGGCAGGGACACAGATCCAAACCACATCAGGTGATGAAGACCAAATATATATATCTTATTATAAATCACAATATCACAGGTGCACAACATGATGTTATGAAATATGTATACATTGTAGAATGGCCAAATCAAGCTAATTAACATATACATAACCTCAAATGTTTATTTGTGGTGAGAACACTTAAAATCTACTCTCAGCAGTTTTCATGTATACAGGACATTGCATATTAGTCTGTTTTCATACTGCTATAAAGAACTGCCTGAGACTGGGTAATCTGTAAAGGAAAGAGGTTTAATTGACTCACAGTTCCGCATGGCTGGGAAGGCCTCAGGAAATTTACAATCATGGCAAAAGGTGAAGGGGAAGGAAAGCACCTTCTTCACAAGGTGGTAGGGAGAAGAAGTGCCGAGCGAAGGGGGAAGAACCCATAATAAAACCATCAACTCTTGTGAGAACTCACTCACTATCATGGGAACAGCATGGAGGAAACTGCCCCCATGATTCAATTACTTCCACTTGGTCTCTCCCTTGACACATAGGGATTACGGGGATTACAATTCAAGATGAGATTTAGGTGGGTGCACAAAGCTTAACCATATCAATTGTTATTAACTATAGTCACCATGTTGTACAGTAGATCTCTTGAACTTGTGTATTCATTTCCTGTGGCTATTGTAACGAAATACCTTAAACTTGGTGGCTTGAAACAACAGAAGTTTATTTTCTCACAGTTATAGAGGCCAGAAGTCTGAAATCAATATCATCGGCCCAAAATCAAGGGCCCTGCTCCCACCGGAGGCTGCCAGGATTCCTTGGCTTATGGCCACATCACTCCAGCCTCCGCCTCTGTAGTCACATTGTCTTCTCTTTTGTGCCATCTCCTTCTACCCCTCTCTTTTTTTTTTTTTTTTTGAGACGGAGTCTCGCTCTGTGGCCCAGGCTGGAGTGCAGTGGCCGGATCTCAGCTCACTGCAAGCTCCGCCTCCCGGGTTCACGCCATTCTCCGGCCTCAGCCTCCCGAGTAGCTGGGACTACAGGCGCCCGCCACCTCGCCCGGCTAGTTTTTTGTATGTCTTAATAGAGACGGGGTTTCACCGTGTTCGCCAGGATGGTCTCGATCTCCTGACCTCGTGATCCGCCCGTCTCGGCCTCCCAAAGTGCTGGGATTACAGGCTTGAGCCACCGCGCCCGGCCTCTACCCCTCTCTTATAGGAACATTTATTATTGCATTTAGGGCTCATCTAGATAATTCAGGTGATCTTCTCATGGCAAGTTCCTTAACTTAATCACATCTGCAAAGTCTTTTTTTTGGCCAAATAATATAGCCAAATATGCCAAATTATGGCCAAATAATATATCTTTTAGGGAGTCATTATTCAACCTACACAATCCACTCTGGGGTTCCCAAACATTGATGTTCATCCCACATACAACATACATTCACCCTATCCCAACACCCTCAAAAGTGTCAACTTATTACAGCATCAACTCAAGTTCAAAATCTTAGCTAAATATCATCAGCTCAGAAGTCTCAAATCTCGTCATGTAAATCAGGTTTTGGTGAGACTCTATGGCAACCCAGGGTACAATTCCCCTTCATTTGTGGACCTTGCGAAACAAGAAAATGAGTTATCTATTCCCAAAATACAAGCGTGGGACAGGCATAGGATAACAGTTATAGACATTCTCATTCTAAAAGGGAGAAAAATTGAAGGAATTAAGAAGTCATAGTTACCAAGCCACTTTGAAACCCAGCAGGGGAGATTCCATTAGGGTTCAAGGCCTTGAAATAATCCTCTGTAATTCGTGAATTGACACTATGGGCCCAAAACTCCATCCTTGGAGTCATTCTTCCTTTTTATTGAAGGGTAGTTCAGGTTTGAAGCTTAGTAGTTTTATTGCCTGAAGAATCCTTGGAATCTGGAAGCCTTCCTTCATTTCATTCCATCTCTGTCTCTCAGTATAAGCTGGCAATGTTTCTGCTGGCATAACATTCTTTGAAAACCTTGTGGATCTCCTGTATATATCACAGGGATTCACACCATCAGGCAAGAGGGCCTTCCACAGGCTTTTCCTTGTTAATCCCATCTCTACTCCTGGCTTCTGCTGTGAAGATTGAGGGGATCCATGAATTACATGCCTAATCTCTTCGGTAGTAGCAAAAGGTTGCCCAGCCATACCTTTGTTCTTCTCTCCAGAGCATGCTTTCCTAAACCCAAATGTCCTAATTTTAGTAGCTTTGGCAACCTGGATAGGCTAAGAATTTCCCAAATTATCAAGTCCTGATTCTTTCTTTTTCTTTTTCTTTCTGGGTTTTTTTTTTTTTTTTTTTTTTGATGGAGGCTCACTCTGTTACCCAGGCCGGAGTGCAGTGGTGCAATCTTGGCTCACTGTAATCTCCGCCTCCCGGGTTCACGTAATTTTTAGCCTCCCGAATAACTGGAATTACAGGTATGTGCCACCACACCCAGCTAATTTTTTATATCTTTAGTAGAGATGGGGTTTTGCCATGTTGGCCAGGCTGGTCTTGAACTCCTGACCTCAAGTGATTCTCCCTCCTCGGCCACCCGAAGTGTTGGGATTACAGGCGGGAGCCACCGTGCCTGGCCCTGATTCATTTTTGCTTAGCAGTTCTTCCTCAGTTTGTCACTTTCCTCTCACATTTTACCATAAGCAGCAAGAAAAACCAGGCTGCACTTCAACACTTTGCCTGGAAATCCCCTTAGCTAAATATGCAAGTTCACTGCTTATAAGTCTGCTTTTAATATAACTGTAGGACACAATTAACTTAATTGCCAAGTTTTCTGTCACTTTATAATGATCACGTTTCCTATAGTTTCCAATAAGATTTTCCTTCTTAGCCCTCACCAGCAGCACTTTTAATGGTCATATTTATACTAACATGCTTATGATGATACATGTCTTCTCTAAGATGATATAGACTTTCTCTACCATCTTCTTTACTTCTTCTGAGTCCTCACCAGCAGTGCTTTCAACATCCATATTTCTACCAACAGGGTGTTTTGGGTAATCTAGGAGTTTTCTATAACGTTTCTCAACATTTTCCAGCCTCCACTTATTATCTAATTACTCTATTCCAAAGCCACTTCCACATTTTTGGGTATTTTTTACAGCAACACCCCACTTTTGCTACCAAACCAGTTTCCTATTGTTAGTGTAACAAATTACCACAAACTTGGTGACTTAAAACAACAGAAGTTTATTTGTTCACAATTCCAGAGACCAGAAATCTAAAATCAGTATGGCTGGGCCAAGATCGAGGTGTTGGCAAGGCCGTACTCTCTTCATTCCTTGGCTCTTCCAGCTGCTGGTGGCCACTGGCATTCCTTGGCTTGTGACCACAACACTCAAATCTATGCCTCTGTATTCATATTTTCTTCTTCTATTTGTGTCATCTTCCTCTACCTCCTTCTTATAACAACACTTGTGATTGCATTTAGGGCCTATGTTAATAATCTAGAATAATCTCTCCATCTCAAAATCTTCAACTTAATCACACCCCAAAAGTCCTTTTATCATATGGTAACATACACAGGTTCCAGGAATTTCTCTTGGGGAGTCATTATTTGGCCTACCTCAATAAGGGAAGAGACTGTCTAAATAAAAGTGGGGGAACAGAGCCAAGAACAAGCTTCCGTAATTTTTAGCACTATGCAAAAACAACAGAAGAGGGAGCTCTGACATTTGAAAAGCTACCCTGAACCCCGCCTCCTTTTGAAAGTTCAGGAAAACTAATTTGATATAAAGAAAAGCAATGGAAACATACAGAGGACAAATCCCATACAATATTGCTGTAAGAATAAAAGAATAAGGGGTAGAATACCATTCTTGGACACAATGAAGGAATGCCAAAAACACATGCTCACAGAATGGATCAAAATTATAGCCAACTATTTTGAACAACCTAAACAACTTTAAGAAAATGATGTAAGACAATGAAAGAATAACATAAATAAGAACTAGAAAAACTCAAGTTATGATAGATCTCAGAAAATATTTGGAAATAAAAGAAAAAATCTTTCAGAATAGAAAATTAAACTGCAAAGAACACAGAGCAAATAAACATAACACATGATGGCTTAAAAGAAATAGAAGGTGGAAAGGAGGAACATATTTTTTAAAAAGTGAAAGAATAGTATTTGAGGACAAATGACAAATATCAAAGTTAGAAAAAGAAGATCCAATTCATATACCCTAGGAGTCCTTGAAGAAAACAAAGACAAAAGGATGAAAACAAATACTAAAAACTATAATTCAAGAAAACTTCCTGGAATTAAAAAAGAATTGAAACTACATATTGAAAGAGCACATCAGACTTCCTTTTGCTTCTGGTCAAGATGGAGTTACAGGAACCAGATTTACTCTTTCACTTGAAACAATTACAAAAATGATAAAATATATGAAACAATGGGGCTGGCCGTGGTGGCGCATGCCTGTAATCCCAGAAGTTTGGGAGGCCAAGGTGGGCAGATCGCTTGAGGCCAGGAGTTTGAGACCAGCCTGGCACATGGCAAAACCCCATCTCTACTAAAAATACAAAAAATAGCCGGGCAAGGTTGTACACACCTGTAGTCCCAGCTATTCGGGAGCCTGAGGCATGAGAACTCCCTGAACCCAAGAGGTGGAGGTGGCAGTGAACCGAGATTGCGCCACTGCATTCCAGCCTGGGGGAGAATGAGAGCCTGTCTTGAAAAAAAGAATTTAAAAAAAAAGAAAAAAAGGAAAAAAAAGAATGCAGTTCTGAAAAATATCTCAAGCACCAATCAGGTTTTGCAATAGTGATGTTATCAAAAGGAGCAACTGGAGTGGTTAGGAATCTTGTGACCTCCGGCAGCATGACTTCTAAACAGGAATTTCTAATCTTGTGGCTAATTTGTTAGTTTTACAAAGGCCGTTTGGTCCCCAGGCAAAAACGGTGTTTGTTTTGGGAAAGGCCTGTTATCATCTTTGTTTCAAAGTTGAACTATAAACTAAAGCTGGGCACAGTGGCTCATATCTGTAATCCCAGCACTTTAGGGGATCGAGGCAGGTGGATCACTTGAGGTCAGGGGTTTGAGACCAGCCTGGCCAACATGGTGAAACCCCATGTCTACCAAAAAATAAAAAAATTAGCCAGGCATGTTGGCACGCGCCTGTAATCCCAACTACTCGGGAGGCTGAGGCAGGAGAATCGCTTGAACTTGGGAGGCAGAAGTTGCAGTGAGCTAAGATCACACCATTGCATTCCAGCCTGGGTGACAGAATGAGACCCTGTCTCAAAAAAAAAAAAAAAAAAACACTTATAAACTAAATTTTTCCAATAGTTAGCTTGGCCTAGCCTATGCCCAGGAATGAACAAGGGCAGTTTGGAGGTTTGGAGGTTAAGGGCAAGATAGGGTCGGTTAGGTCAGATCTCTTTCACTGTCATATGTTTTTTTCAGTTATAATTTTTGCAAGGGCATTTCAGTATTGTTATTCAGAGACTGGATAATGTGGGTGCCTAGAAAGGGATTAACAGAGCAGGCCTGAGACTGTTATGCTGAGAAAAGCTTGTTCTCAAGGTTTGCCCTTGGCTGGTGTCTGGGAACTTGGATTTCTGGAGGGTTTCCACTTTTCCCTAACTGATAAGGGTGTCTCACTGTGTCTACGTTGTGCTGACAGTCTGGTTTATGCTGGCCATCTGCCTCCCTTCTGGGAGTCTGGAATATTAGTGCACACTAGGCAGAGGGCACCTAGTGCCTAACTCCCAATAAAAACCTTTGACACTGAGTCTCTAATGGGCTTTTCTGGGCAGAAACATGACATGCTTGTTGCTGCATTTTTCATGCTGGGGGAGGGTGCACTATGTGGGAGGCTTCCTGGGAGGGAAGAAGAGGGAAGAGGGATGAGAAAATCATGCCTGGGTCGCTATGGAGTTACCTATGGTATAAAACAGCAGCTGAGCTGCTTGCTATCTCTTATGAGAGGTAAAAGTTACCCTTGGCATTTGAAAATGATAAATCCAGCCATAGACAGTTGGATTTTTGGATCTTCTGGCTGCTTTTGGCCATGCTGGCTAAATATAGGAAGAAGTGCAGCTCAAAGGATGACTTTGGTTTTTGTTCTCTCCTCCAACTGGGAGGAAAAAGGGCCCAAACATTCCCCTCAATGACCTTCCTATGCACTAAAGACAGGCCAGGCACAATGGCTCATGCCTGTAATCCCAGCACTTTGGGAGGCTGAGGTGGGCAGATTGCTTGAGGTCACGAGTTTGAGAACAGCCTGGCCAACATGGTGAAACCCCGTCTCTACTAAAAATACAAAAATTAGCTGGGTGTGGTGGCACACACCTGTAGTCTCAGCTACTCGGGAGGCTGAGGCAGGAGAATGGCTTGAACCCGGGAGGCGGAGGTTGCAGTGAGCCGAGATCGTGCCACTGCACTCCAGCCTGGGTGACAGAGCGAGACTCTGTCTCAAAAAAAAAAAACAAAACACAACCGACAAAAAGACAATAACAGTTCATTGGAGTTGCTCTCTCTTCTAGGTGGGAGGGGGAAGGGTCAGAAAATTTCTGAAGGCAGGCTTTGGGTGGATCAAGAATGTTTGAAGTTTGCATTGCTCGCTCCTCCAAGTGGAAGAAAAATATTTAAATCAGTTCCCAGGGCTGGAGCGAGGCTTTAGATAAACCAGAGGGGGAGCAAGTAAAAAACATTCCCCCCAAACAAGAAAACCACTCCAGTCTTTTCTACAGCTTAGTAGCTGCCTCTGCAACTCAAAGCCCTACTTACACTGCAACCTTCATCTCTGGCAGCTGTAATATTAACCTTGTAAATGCTGTGTGGAAACTAAAGCAACTCCATCTTGGATGCTAATCCACCATGTTGACTTCAGATTAACTCCAGTGCAGGAAGGCCTCTCAGATTTCCAGTCTAGCTATCTTTCCTTGTGTAAAAGCACATACTTACCGTAAATCCTGCCCTTAGGTTAAAATAACCTCAATGTGATTGTTCTTCAATTCTACACATCACTTCTGAATCACCCCTTCCCTATGGTATATAAGCCCTGAGTCTGGGGAATGATGGCACAGGGATCCACTTTCTCCTCTTACCGCTGCCTGAGACGCAGACATGGCTTCTGTTTGCAAGTCCCTATTAAATGTTTCCTTCTAAGAAATTAAAATTGGATATGTCAGCCTCTTTCTTTGGCCTCTCAGCTTCCTTGGACTTTGGGGATAGGTTTGTTCACTGTGGAACATGCTGATTTTACAGTTAGGGGTTTGGGGAAAACAGAGGGGAATGTTTTATCAAAGGCTTTGTATTTTGTGGCTGTCGCATCTGGGTGTATGATAAAATCTGATGTAAAATGTTATCTGCTTTATTTCATCAATGTTAGACAGATCATCCTGATAGGGAAAGCTGCAAAGAAAAAAAAAAAAAAAAAAACAGTGTTAGTGGATCAGAGCTCCCTTGCTTTTTGCTGCTTGTGGGTGGATTGCAATTTAAACTCTTTGAGGACTGGAAACAGAACAAGTCTCCATAGCCACTGACTTTTGCCCACTGGAGCCTCTGGAAAAAGGGAGAGAACAGAAAAAGAGAGGCAATCCCCAGGTAGAAACATGCTTTGGGAGTTTTCAAAAACAGCTTTTAGTTTGTCAGTGTGCTCTTGCTGCCATGAACTGCCTGACCCATAGAGGCTAATGGTTTTCAGCCTGCTGTGCATATATTTGAGTAGGTCTATTTTGCCTCTAAAATGAACAAGATAAAAAGGACATTTAGAAAAGTCTTGTTTGTCACTTGGGCTTGGAACACAGCTGTCTGGCTCTTGTGTCAGCTTTGCTGCTACTGAAGGAAAGCCAGGGGCTTTTTAAAAATCCCAGATTCATAGATCCTAATTGCCTGTGCCTGCTTCTGAGCTGAAACTTGATGCTGTCTTCTGCAGCTGTTTCAGCCTTGTGGTGAGCTGTGCGGAACTGAAGGCTCATCTCAAAGAACAGGACTCAGATTCTGAATTGTTGCCCATTTAAGACAGCCTCTGTGAGGCTATAAATGACGAAAATACAGACGCTGACCAGCTGTCTGGGTCACATAAAAATGCCAACAGGAAAGGGTGTGTTCTCATGAGACCATCTAAAATTGGGTGGCTGAATGGCTCTAGATTTCTGATACAGAGACTAATTGCATTCCTAACTTGTGATTTATCTTGAAAGCTTCAGGTCGGGGAAGGACACATAACAGGGAATGTGACCCCTTCACCTACTTCACACAGATTGGATTGGTGCCCCTCTTTGAGATGTCTCATTGCTGTTGACTTGTTGCATCATTCAGCTTTCAGGATTAGATGTAGTTTGTGCCAATGGACTGATAGCCTGACTCTGTTTCCCTCCCCTTTCTTTTCTTTTCTTTCTTTCTTTTCTTTTCTCTCTCTTTCTTTCTTTCTTTTTTTTTCTTTCTCTCTCTCTCTCTCTCTCTCTCTCTTTCTTTCTTTCGACAGGGTCTCACTCTGTCACCCAGGATGCAGTGCAGTGGCATGATCATGGCTCACTGCAGCCTCGACCTCCTGGGCTCAGGTGATCCTCCTACCTCAACCTCCCGAGTAGCTGGGACTACAGGCTCGTGCCACCCAGCTCATGTTTTTTTTTTTTTTTTGGAGATGGGGTTTCGCCATGTTTTCCAGGTTGGTCTCAAACTCCTGAGCTCAAGCAATCCACCCACCTTGGCCTCTCAAAGTGCTGGGATTACAGGCATGAGCCACTGAGCCTAGCCTACTACCCTCACCTTTCTCCTGGTGCACACATCTTAGTAAAACAGTTTGATTATTCAGTGCAGCTGTCCCCAGCAAGAGATTGATTTTTTTTTCCCCCTAGGCTGCTCACTGGGTAAATGATGAGGAGGAAAGGAATGGGAAGTTAATGGAAACCCATTTTGAAAAAATTGGAAAGTTCAGGATTCTTCCTGACCAATTCCTGGACATGATGTGTCTTTCTGGTTAAATTGCATAAAAATATTTCCCCGGAAAAGTGTTTCTTTCCCTCTAGCGTATAACCCTTCCAGACAAATGGTCTGGATGATAGTAAAATGATTGGGAAATATGAAGTCATGATTACTGAATGAGACTCACTGATTTTGTAACAATGGAGAAAAAAGAAAAGCCCAGAGAGGTGCCGGGGTGTAGAGAGAGTATTAATGATCTTTGTTTTTTCAGAACGGCTCCTGGCAGCTTTCCCCTCTTTCTGTAGAAGAATGCCCCATGTTTCATTTCCAAGCTGCTGTGAGTGCTTTGAATGTAAATTGGCTGCTGAGCCTCTGATCACCCCTGACAGCACTGACTATGACACAGCAGGGGTGGCACCTGCTCCTGTGCTTTGCCAGCAGAACACCTGCAGGTGCCATCCACATGCATGAGAGGGATGAACTGATGTCATGGATAAGCAAAACTGAGAGAACCTGACTACCTCTGGGCAGTCCCACTGAAACCAAGGACCAAACTGAATTATTTGGAAAAGACTCGGTGGGAGTTTTCCCCATGGGAGGCCACACTGGGAACCCTGTTAACCTGCCCCGGCTGACTGATGTATGCCCTGCTCAGGGTACCTGAACAATTGTAAACTCTTGGTTTCCAGGGCTATCACGTGTTCCCTCTGGGATTGTACTTGCGTGTGCAACCTAACCATCCTGACACTGCCTCAGCCCAGAAGACACTGACATCAGCTTCAGTTTACTGGCCAGAGCGGTGCTGAGCCTGAATTGATGTGACAGGCTAGGCAAAAAGGGGTTAATACAGAAATTTAAGGAAGAAGCCTCCTGACTCACGAAGATGAACTTTTGTGGTTAATGGATTGTTTTTTTTCTTTTTGTGTGTGTGTGTGTGTTTTGAGACAGTGTTAGTGTAGTAGCGTGATCAACTCACTGCAGCCTCAAACTCCTGGGCTCAAGTGATCCTCCCACCTCAGCCTCCCAAGTAGCTGGGACTACAGGCGCATGCCACCATGCCCAGCTAAATTTAAAAAAAAAATAAAATTTGTAGAGATGGGGGGTGTATTAAGATTCTTTTAGAGGGACAAAACTAATAGGATATATGTAAATATATAGGCTGTCTGCAAGCTGAGGAACAAGGAAAGCCAGTCTGAATCCCAAAACTGAAGAACTTGGAGTCCAGTGTTCAAGGGAAAGAAGCATCCAGCACAGGAGAAAGATGGAGGCTAGCAGGCTAGGCCCATGTTGCTCTTTTCTGGTTTTTCTGCCTGCTTCATATTCGATGGAAGCTGATTAGATTGTGCCCACCAGATTAAGGGTGGATCTGCCTTTTCCAGCCCACTGACTCAAATGTTAATCTGTTTTGGGCAACACCCACACAGACACACCCAGGATTAATATTTTGTATCCCTCAATCCAATCAAGTTGACACTTAGTATTAACCATCACAGGGGGTCTCACTATGTTGGCCAGGCTGGCCTCAAACCCTTGGGCTCAAGCAATCCTGCTGCCTTGGCCTCCCTGAGTGCTGGGATTACAGGTGTGAGCCATTGTGGCCCACCTGGAATTTGTTTTAACGGGCTAAATCCAGGACCCCTGGAGGGTATAAGTGAGGTTAAATCTGCAGGGTGGTCTCACCTGGCTGCATGGGGTCCTACTGATAATTTTGCTGTGAAGATGCCAGGGCCAAGGGGTGGACTAAGCAGAAGGGGATTAACATAGCAGTCCTGTAACTACTATCCTTTGAAAGTCCTGCTTACAAGCTTGGCCCTTGGCTGGCAACTGGGAACTTGGATTTTGGGAGTATTCCCAGAATTCCTTAACTGATAAGGATGGCTTACTGTTCCCAACCTGTTTGTGCAAACAGTGGTTTCTGCTGATCACCGGCTTTCATTCTGGGAGCTGGAATTTTGGTAAGCACTAGGTAGAGGGTGCCTAGTGACCAGCCCCCAATGAAACCCTTGAGCACCAAACCTCTAATGGGCTTCCCTGGGGAGAAGCATTACACATGTGTTCCTGGATTTTTGTTGCTAGAAGGATGGCTCTGTGCAAGCCTCCTGGGAGGGGGAGACAGCATGAGGAGGCCTGTGTACAGCATCCTTCACACACTGCCTGTGTCTTTTTACCTTGGCGATTCTGTCACATATCCTTTTGCTGTCATAAACCTTAGCTGTGAGGATAATTGTATGCTATGCTCAGTGCTGTGAGTTCTTCCAGCAAGTCACTGAACGTGGGGGGTGGTCCTGGGTCCCCCAACAGAATGGGGTAAAGTAAATTAATAATTATGAGATATTCCAAATCTATCATCCCTGCATCTTTGAGAACTTGTAGTTTTGTTGTGAAAGAAATGGAATACAGGTCGGGTGCGGTGGCTCATGCCTATAATCCCTGTACTTTAGGAGTCTGAGGTGGGTGGATCACCTGAGGTCAGGAGTTTGAGACCACCCTGGCCAACATGATTAAATCCCATCTCTACTAAAAATACAAAAAATTATTTGGACATGGTGGCGGCTGCCTCTAATCCCAGCTACTTGGTAGGCTGAGGCAGGAGAATCGCTTGAGCCCCGGAGGCGGAGGTTGCAGTTAGCCGAGATCACACCACTGCACTCCAGCATGAGTGACAGAGCAAGAATTCGTCTCAAAAAGAAAGAAAGAAAGAAAGAGAATACAGATACAATATGGAAGAGCTTAAGAAAAAAAAAGAAAACAGCTATATTCCTGAATTTGACTTGGAGATATCAATATGATCTCACGAGAGTTTATTTTTAAAAAGAATGTGCACACACACACACACACACACACACACACATACACACTTTATAGCGCTGTCTGCTGAAAAGGTCTACAAACAACAACCAACACAGCAGTAATGAGCAACCTGGCACCCAAATTGTGGCCTTGACGTTCCATTTCCCATGAAAAGGAATCAGTACCAGATCTGGTGCTGGAAATATATAAGATAATCCTGGAATCTTGTCATAAGAGCAGATAGTGAGAAAGCTGTTAATATCTATCAGGGTCAAGTCAAAAGGATGTGGGGACCAGCTCCAGGAGTCTCTCATGGGCCGTAGATGAGACAATTTGAGCTTCAAGAAGTTAATAAATGCAATTTGACTGAACCCTGCCTAATATGCTTAAATTCATGAGTTCACAATGATCTTTTTAAAAATAGTTACCTTTGGAGAATGATAGGGAACCAAATCATTTTCTTGAAAACTGATAAAGGGACAAAGAATAAAGCATTTATGTTGCCTTTCCTAAATAAACTGTAGTATCAGTAACCAAATGATAAATGAACAAAAGCATCTCTATAAAAGTGTTGCAATTAATAAATGAAAAAGAATTGTTGGTTGGAATTTGTATTATCATCATTTTGCAACCACCAGTGAATTTCATGGATCTTCTAGGCATTGAAGCATCTCAGCTGCTAATATCACAAGAGTGACAACCAGATATTCTGTGCCCCCTGATGAGAGCACATGCCACCACCTGTAGTCTTGATAAAGGAATTAAGCTTGAACCAGATCTGGCCCCTTCCTTGACCTGCCAATTTGCAGGAAACATGGAGTAAAGAGAAATATATTGCCATGCGCATGCAATCACCCAGATCCAGGCTGTGAAAAATCTAGATTTGAGTGAGGACCTTGAAAGTAAAAGAGACTTTAAAAATTAGTCATTTTTTTTCATGAGCAAGACTAATGTATAATGTTTGAGGATGTACACTTGGGTGATATAATTACAAAGAAATGCAAGGAAGTAATTACTATAAAGTCAAGCTCAAGGTTGGTTGAAATTGGATGGGGCTTCTGGGGTGGCTGGCAAAGTTCTTTCTTGAATTTGGTGGTTGTTACAAAGGTGTTTGCTTTGTAAGAACCAGTTAAGCTATACTTTGGTGTTACATGGCTTTATGTAGCTATATTTTACTTTAATAAAAATAAAGTCCTGAGCTATTATTGTTTTTTTTCCTTATAGTAGAAAATATTTATTTCAAATGCCCAGTCATGGCCGGGCACAGTGGCTCACGCCTGTAATCCCAGCGCTTTGGGAGGCTGAGGCGGGAGGATCATTTGAGATCGGGAGTCTGAGACCAGCCTGGCCAACATGGTAAAACCCTGTCTCTACTAAAAATACAAAAATTAGCTGGGCATGGTGGTGGGTGCCTGTAATCCCAGCTACTCAGGAGACTGAGGCAGGAGAATTGCTTGAGCCCGGGAGGCGGAGGTTGCAGTGAGCAGAGATCGCACCATTGCGCTCCAGCCTGGGCAACAAAGCGAGACTCTGTCTCAAAAAAAAAAAAAAAAAAAAAGCAACAACAAACCCAAATGCCCCGTCATCATCCATTTAGATTCAATTGTATGCATATGTTGCAAGAGTCACTGCTTGATATTGTTTTATTACTAGTTTGAGATTTCTCTTCTAAAGTGAGAGAACTTTGTTGATTATTTGCCTTAAGTCTAGAACATGACTGGTAAATTCTCTATACAGTATTCTTTGTTGAAAAATATCTTTGCACTGACTGATAAGAATGTTCATACTTATTTTTAAGATGAAGTGAAAATGAAGCAACTTTTTAATAGTCTCATGCCTAAAAAGAGGAAGAGCTGGAATTGAAACTGTCATTAATTCTACCCAGAATGTCATTGGTATTTCCAGTATTCCATCATGACTAAAATCTAGAGTTAATTCTCACTGAACTTTGTATACTGTATTGTATGTAGCATAGTAGCCTATGTCAAATGTACCAGTCAAATATATCTTTTAAACGTTTTAATTGTGGTAAAACATACACAACATAAAATTTATCATCTTAACCATTTTTAAGTATATAGTTAAGTAGTATTAAGTATGTTCACATTGTTGTGCAACCGATCTCCAGAACTTTTTCATCTTGCAAAACTGAAACTCTGTACCCCTTAAACAACAACTATTCATTTCCCCTCCCCAGCCCCTGGTAACCACCATTCTACTTTCTGTCTCCATAAATTTGACTACTTTAGGTACTTCATATAAGCAGAATCATACAGTAGTTGTCTCTCTGTGACTGGCTTATTTCTTTTAGCATAATGTCCTAAAGGTTCATCCCAGTACAATTTTTATTTTATTTATTTTATTTTTTTGAGCCACAGTCTCACTCTGTCACCCAGGCTGGAGTGGAATGGCAGGATCTTGGCTCACTGCAACCTCCGCCTCCCCGGTTCAAGCCATTCTGCCTCAGCCTCCCAAATAGTTGGGATTACAGGCACCCGCCACCACGCCCGGCTAATTTTTGTGTTTTTAGTAGAGATGGGGTTTCATCATGTTGGCCAGGCTGGTCTAGAACTCTTGACCTCAAGTGATCCACTCGCCTTGACCTCCCAAAGTGCTGGGATTACAGGTGTGAGCCACCTTACCTGGCCACAATTTTCTTTTCTTTTTTAAGAGATAGTCTCGGCCGGGCGCGGTGGCTCAAGCCTGTAATCCCAGCACTTTGGGAGGCCGAGGTGGGCGGATCACGAGGTCAGGAGATCGAGACCATCCTGGCTAACATGGTGAAACCCCGTCTCTACTAAAAATACAAAAAACTAGCCTGGCGTGGTGGCGGGCGCCTGTAGTCCCAGCTACTCGGAGGCTGAGGCAGGAGAATGGCCTGAACCTGGGAGGCGGAGCTTGCAGTGAGCCGAGATCGCGCCACTGCGCTCCAGCCTGGGTGACACAGCGCGAGACTCTGTCTCAAAAAAAAAAAAAAAAAAAGAGATAGTCTCACTATGTTTCCCAGGCTAGTCTCCAACTCCTGGCCTCAAGTGATCCTCCTGCCTCAGTCTCCCAAGTCATTGGAATTACAGGCACAAGCCACCATGCCTGGCCACAATTTTATGGGGACACTTTACCAAGTTCTTCCCTTCTGGGAGGGAAAGAGGCCCCACCTTGCTGGAACCACAGCTCCACAGATGGCAGAGGAGGGTTCCCCTCCCTCAGAGTTGTGGCGCCTATGAGGTGCCATTTGGCCACTGCCACGGCTACCATGAGATGGCTTAGGGGCCTGGACACAGGAGACAAGAGAAAATAAAATACTGGGGGATTTTCATACTCTCTCTGACCCCTAGAAGTTCTCTTTCCTATTTCTCAAGCCAGAACTAGAGGGCTTCCCTAGATCTCTGTCTGCACCATAGTGCTCACTTCTGGGCTTCAATCTGCCTTAAGTTCAGGCTGGAGAATACTGGAGGGGGAAAAAAAGGTGAATACTACATTTCAGTGCTACTGCAAATGTTGATCTTCTTCCTCAGTCTTCCTGCTATTTACTTTTTGAGCCCTGAAATAGCTGGTTCTGGTATTTTGTCCAGATTCTGCAACTGAATGAAATCTGTGAAGTCTGTCTCCCCTGCAAGGTATAGCCGCTGATGTCTCTGCTCAGTTATTTTTTCTTGTTTTGTATCCTTAAGGCTGGCTTTCTAGGGGTCATCCCCTGTCTGTACAGCTTGGTGTTCAACCAAAGATTGATCAGAGGTTGTGTTCAATCATGTTAAGCCATCTTTGACTTGCTTTTACCCCTGGGGAGCACATTCAAACCTCAGGCCTTTTACAAGCCCGACCTGGCTTTTACTTTCTGCCAGGCTTGCTCATGTCTCTGTGCATCTACAGGCTCAGTAGGTCATGGATATGGAGGTGGTTTGAGTCTGCTCTGATCCCTGCTACCCATGTGCATGGTCTCCAGCAGCGGCAGTGAAGCCTGTTGTTTTCGCGGCCTCCCTTGCCCTGGTTGAACCGTGACACTGACAAAGCTGGAGGAAGGATAGGAGCCACACTGGGAAAAAGCCCACCATAGACTGCACTGTTCTGAGCCAAAGTTGAGTCGTTTTGATGAATAAAACACCTCTCAGATTGTACTTATGCATTCAGCTGAATTCCAGAATACTGAAAGCGTTGCTTTTGACACTTTTCCCCAGCTTTTAGAGTTGCCTTCCAGGGAAAGGACTTGCCAGCCTCCTTACTCCCTCATGCCAGAAGCACAATCTGCCTTATGTTTTTTCTTTTCTTTTCATTTAAAAAAAAAATTTGTTTAGAGGCGGGGTCTCACTATGTTGCCCAGGCTGGACTGGAAGCAATCCACCTGCCTCAGCCTCCTAAAGTGCTGGGATCACAGGCGTGAGCCACCACGCCCAGTCATGCCTTCTATTTTATACAAGCAAAAAGAATAGAAGAAAGCAGCTTACCTGCCACCAGCCCCAAACCTCACTTTAAAATCAAGTCAGTGCACATGGCCAAGGATGCTTGTCTCTTCACAGATGTCCTCAAAATGAAACATCTGCTGCCTGCCAACAGCATGATGAAGACTCCAAACTTTCCCATCAACCACATGCTCTCCCAGAATACATCACTCCATCATTATCTTCCTCTGTATTCCAGAACTGAATTCTCATGACGATTAACCTCCAGTCACTTCCCCAAATTGGAACGTGTTGGGCAACAGTGAACTGCATAACCAGACCTAACATGCTTACGAAAACATCTCCCACTTTTTCATTTTCAACCTCTCCATTGCAAGTATTCCCATCCTGAAGCTTGGATATAGCTTTATTTCATACATATATCCAATCTGAGATCCTCTTTCATTATTAGGTGAATTAAATCATTTATATTCAGTGTGAGCTTTTGGCCTTCTCTCTACAGCAGTGAGTCTTTTTTTTTTTTTTTTTAATGGGATGAAGTCTCACTCTGTTGCTGAGGCTGGAGTGCAGTGGTGCAGTCTTGGCTCACTGCAACCTCCACCTCCTGGGTTCAAGCGATTCTCCTGCATCAGCCTCCCAAGTAGCTGGGATTACAGGCATGCACCACCACACCTGGCTAATTTTTGTATTTTTAGTAGAGACGGAGTTTCACCATGTTGGCCAGGCTAGTCTCGAACTCCTGACCTCAGGTGATCTGCCTGTCTCAGCCTCCCAAAGCGCTGGGATTACAGGTGTGAGCCACCATGCCAGGCCGAGCTGTGAGTCTAGCGGTGAGTCTTAACAGGGGGCAGTTTTGCCCCCAAAGGGACATTCAGGAATATCTGCAGACGTTTGTTTTGATTTTCACAATGAGGGAGCGGTGATGCTACCAGCATCTGGTTCGTAGAGGCCAGAGATGCTGCTAAACATCCTACAATGCACAGTCTGCCCCGCCCACCACAAAGGAGTTGTTATAGATGTTCAAGAGTCATATATTCTATTTCTCAATAATTATCTCCTAGAGGTGCAATCGTTGACCTTTCTGGGCTGTGAATCACTGGCCCACTACACATGCTACAAATCACCTCCATAGAACACTCCATTTTCTGACTTCCAAAGGCTCCTAATCACTGCTTCACATGCTCAGCAACACTGACCCCAGGATCTGGTATTGATTAACGAACACTGATCCATAATCACTTCCATCTACTGTCCCCCAGAAACCCACTTGCTTCATCCCCAAACCCCTTAATTATGAACACTTAATCACTAAGAGGCATAGATTTCACAAGACTAAGGCCCCACCCAGACCACATAGAGCAAAAACAACCCCACAGGCACTAGTCATGTGGCCCCTAACCACTGACCCCTAGAGCACCCACATCCCAGAAGCCCACCAGTCACTATCTTGTAGCTTGGAAGTTGTCACTCCCAGCCTCACAAGAAAAAGAGCTGAACAAACTGAAACACGACATCTCTTCCCAGATTTGTCAGACAGTTGAGGGCACAGGGCAAACTGACACTCTGAAAAAGCAGAAAGACAGCAATACAGAGAATCACAGCTTACCAGGAGCAGGCATGAGTAGGAAAAGGTAAACCAACAGATGAACTGTTGGAGTCTGAGCTGCTCTCAACTACTGGACATGAAGTTCCTCTTTCCCCTCATCCCTGCCAGAACTTGGCATGATCTACCTCTCCAATTTATGGCATGTGTAATCTGGCAGGTGTAAATAAGTTGATTACATCATGTTTCCTTTTTTTTTTTTTTTTTTTTTTTGAGACGGAGTCTTGCTCTGTTGCCCAGGCTGCAGTGCAGTGGCACGATCTTGGCTCACTGCAATCTCCACCTCCCAGGTTCAAGGGATTCTTCTGCCTCAGCCTCCTGAGTAGCTGGGATTACAGGCACCCACCACCATGCCCAGCTAATTTTTATATTTTTAGTAGAGACAGGGTTTCACCATGTTGGCCAGGCTGGTCTCAAACTCCTGGCCTCAGGTGATCTGCCCACCTCAGCCTCCCAGAGTGCTGGGATTACAGGCATGAGCCACCGCACCCGGCTGCTAAGATGTTTCTTAGCGTTTCTCTGTGAATTGCATGTCACATGCTTTGCCTATTTTTCTATTGAAGTTCCTAGCTTTTTGCTGTGGCAGCTGATTTGTAGGAGTTCCTTGTATATGCTAGATATTGTTCTTGGTTGGTGTTAGACACTTAAAAGATCTTCTCCTAATTTTTTGTGTATCAATTAACTTTATCATTTCCTTAACTGAGCAGAAATCCTACTGTAATGTAATGATATGTATCATATTTTTGCCTTATACATTGTGTATTTATAATTTTCTTTAAGAAGTCCTTCTTTGCCACACCTAAGCAGGGCTTTAAAAAATACAAATTTGGTTTGAATGTGTGCAGTGTACATTAAAGACTTCCATAGGGGCTCAACACCCTATAGTGCAACCCTATAGGGCAACCCCAATAAAGTCACTTTCGCTTGATGACAACAGTAAATTCCTCCCCTGTGGAGAGACTGTTAGACTTGCAGCGTGGCATATGCTCACAGTAGAGGCACAGTGGAGGTTGGTTCTGCAGTGAGAAAAGAGACACCATGACCCCTCTAAGCCCATCCTCAGGTTGGATGATACACTCAGGAATGGGGGTGCATCTAGGAGTTACTCAGTTTCCCCAGATCCTTACCTAAGTTGCAACGAGTCTGATTTCCTGTGGCCCTGAAGACAGGACCAGAGCAATTTCTCTGTACTGAGCTCCCCAGACCTAAGACCACACCATTCCCTGCCCCACAAACACCAGCAGTCTCTTTGCCCAACCGGCTGTAGGGCTATCTTCTCCACCTAATATCATGCTCACGCTCAGTAACAATTCCTTTAAAAATCCTATAGAGAAGACAAAGGTGTATTTTTTCCCCATTAGGACAGATCAATAATATACGACATTGACAAGGGTGTCAGAAAGTAGTTGCTCTCACTCTTGCAAGAAATGAGATTGGTAAAAATATTTAGGAGGGAAATGTATCAAGAGCCATCCTCCATCCTTTTTTTTTTTTTTTTTTTCCAGGAATGCGGCTGGTCTCAAACTCCCAGGCTCAAGCCTACCAAAGTGCTGGGATTACAGGCCTGAGCCACTGCACCCAGCCAAGACCCACCCATTTAAATAGCTGCATACTATCCCATCATGGCACATGCAGTCTGCACCGTGATTCACTGAATCATTCCCCTATTGAATTTTCCCCCATTTACTATTTCAAAGAGCTGCACTAAATATCCTTGGACATATATCTTCATTTACTTTCTCCGATATTTCTAATGATAAAATGCAATATCCAGGCATTGCAAATAATTAGAATACAAAAAGATAATTTATAATTCGACCTCTCAGACTTCATCATTGTTAATGTTTTTGTGTGTATCTTTCCAGTGATGCCTAGACTCGCCAACATTATTCTAAAAATCTCTGGTATTATTTTGAAACCTACCTTAAAAAGTGTTTATTATTTTTATTATAAATATTTTCAAACTTATATAAAAGAATAAATATTAGTAAGATAGGCCCTCATGTATTTATCACTTAGCTTCAATAATTATCAATATATATCTAAAATAGTTGTATCTGTACTTCAATTCCCCCAATGAAATATTCAAAAGTAAGACCCAGATACCATATCATTTTTTTTCTTTTTTACTGTGCTCAAAATTATATAAGATAAATATTTACTATCTTAGCCATTTTTAAGTGTACAGTTCAGTAGTATTTATTATATTCACACTGTTGTGTGACAGATCTGTATTTTTTCATCTTGCAAATCTAAAACTGCACCCATTAAACAACTCTCCTTTCCCCTCCTCTCAGCCCCTGGGAATCACCATTCTACTTTCTGCTTCTATGAGTTTGACTACTTTAGATACCTTATATAAGTGAAATCATCATAATCATACAGTGTTTATCTTTTTTTTTTGAGATGGAATTTTGCTCTTGTTGCTCAGGCTGGAGTGCAATGGCATGATCTCGGCTTACTGCAACCTCCGCCTCCCAGGTTTAAATGATTCTCCTGCCTCAGCCTCCCAAGTAGCAGGGACTACAGGCACAGGCCAACATCCCTGGCTAATTTTTGTATTTTTGGTAGAGACGGGGCTTCACCATGTTGGCCAGGCTGGTCTCGAACTCCTGACCTTAGGTGATCTGCCCGCCTCAGCCTCCCAAAGTGCTGGGATTATAGGCATGAGCCACAGCACCCGGTCCAGTGTTTATCTTTCTGTGACTGATTTGTTTCACTTAGCATAATGTCCTCAAGGTTCATCCATGTTGTAGCATGCATCAGAGTAGCTTCCTTTTTAAGGATGAAGAATATTCCATTGTATGGATAAACCATTTTTTATTTATCTGTTCATCCATTGATGGACGTTGCTTCCATCTCATGGCTCTTGTGGATAATGCTGCTATAAGGCTGGGCGCAGTAGCTCATGCCTGTAATCCTAGCAGTTTGGGAGACCAAGGCGGGAGGATTGCTTGAAGCCAGGAGTTTGAGACCCGCCTGGGCAACATAGCGAGACTCAGTCTGTATGAAAAATTAAAAAATTAATCAAGTGCAGTGGTGCATGCCTGTGGTCCCAGCTACTAGGGAAGTTGAGGTTGGAGGACTGCTTGAGCCTGGGAGTTTGAGGCTGCAATGAGCCATGATCACACTATTGTACTTCAGCCTGGGAAAAAAATACTGCGGCTATGAACATGGGTGTGCAAATATCTCTTCAAGACTCGGCTTTCAATTCTTTTTGATATATGCTCAGAAGTGAAATTGATGAATTATATGGTAGTTCTATTTTTATTTTTTTGAGGAACCTCCAAACTGTTTCCTATCAGTTGCAAAATTTTACAGTCCCATCAAAAGAGCACCAGACTTCCAATTTCTCCACATTCTCACCAACACTTGTTATTTTCTGTGCCTTGTCTCCTGCCCCTCTGCAAGTAACAGGAAATACTAGAGACAGAGGCCCAGCCATTGACTAGCACCTTAGTCAATGCCAGGCCCTGACTCATCCCTCCATTTATTCCGGTCACAGTGACAAGATGAAAGAGAAAGGACACATCAGGTGTGGAGAACACAGGAAGAGCGATCCGACTGGGGAGGACAGTGAGGGGAATTGAATGGGGGGGGACCTTCCATTTCTCACCTCTACTCTCTCAGTTTCACTGTGAGACAGAGTAAAACCCTGTCTTAAAAACAAAACAAAACAAACAAAAACAAACAAACAAAGAACAGGCGGGGTCGGGCATGATGGCTTATGCCTGTAATCCCAGAACTTTGGCAGGCCTAGCTGGGAGGATCACTTGAGCCTAGGAGTTCAAAGCCAGCCTGGGCAACATAGTGAGACCCTGTCTCTACAAAGAATTAAAAAATTATCCGAGTGTAGTAGCATGCACCTGTGGTCCCAGCTACTCAGGAGGCTGAGATGGGAGGATCGCTTGAGCCCAGGAGGTCGAGGCTGCAGTGAGCTGTGATTGCCCCACTGCACTTCATCCTGGGAAACAGAGCAAGGCCTTGTCTCAAAAATTAAATAAATAAATAAAAATTAAAAAAAAAAAAGAGCTCAAATAAACTGAGACAGAGGTGGAAACAATGGTTACAATGGGTAGGGAGTGGAGGGGAGAGAAAATGGGGAGATGAAGGTCTGAGGATACAAAATAGCAGATACATACGATTAACAAGTCCGGAAGCTAATGTACAACATGAGGACTAAAGTTAATACAATTGTATTAGGGATTTTTGCTAACTAAGTGGATTTCAGCTGCTCTCCTCACAGAAAGTAACTGTGAGGTGATAGATACTATGTTAATCTGCTTCGCTACAGTAATCATTGTAGTATCTACATGTATCTAGTCATATATGTATCCCATGACATCATGTTGCAAACCTCAAATATACACAATAGCATTTATTTAAAAATAAAATAAAAATAGACTGGGTGCGGTGGCTCACGCCTGTAATCCCACCACTTTGGGAGGCCGAGGTGGGCAGATCACTTGAGGCCAGGAGTTCAAGATCAGCCTGGCCAACATGGTGAGACCCCGATTCTACTAAAAATACAAAAATTAGCTGGGTGTGGCAGCAAGCACCTGTAATCCCAGCTACTCGGGAGGCTGAGGCAGGAGAATCGCTTGAACTCGGGAGGCAGAGGTTGCAGTGAACCAAGATGGCGCCACTGCACTCCAGCCTGGGTGACAAAGTGAGACTGTGTTTCAAAAATAAATAAATAAAAATAAAAATAAAATATACACTTAATTTCAAAGTGTGTAATATACTTTGTAGTCACTTCCGGGCACTGTCTAGGCTAAAAGTCACTTCCACTTGGTTATATTGGACCCAGGATGGTGAGGAATTTGCATTCAGCCCTGACCACGTGCTCCCCACATGGATGCAGGAGGACAGATTTGTCAGGCAGGCAGCACCACTGGATGAAGACTTGGCATCTTCCAGCCCAACGTGAAGACAGCTCTGTCATCCTTCTAACTGACTAGGTTAGGAAGAGTGATTGACAGCTCTGGCTACCATAGGCCTGAGACATATCTCCTAACAGAGGTGCTGGAAGGTGCCTTTTCCCCCTAGAACCCACTTGCCTGCCTGGTCTGGGGACTGTGGGGACCTGGGCTCCCTGGGGGACAGGGCAGAAATGGCAGTAAAATAAATGGAGGGAGTAGAGGTGAGAAATAGAAGCTTCCTCCATTTGATTCCCCTCACTCTCCTTCCCAGTCAGGACCTCTCTTCCTGTGTTCTCTGCACCTGATGTGTCCCTTCTCTTCCAGCTTGTCACTGTGAACAGAATAAATGGAGGGATGAGTCAGGGCCTGACATTGATCAAGGAGCTAGGAGGGAGGTTCTGGGCCTCTATCTCTAGTACTTCTTGTTATTGGCAACAGGGCGGGAGATAAGTCAGACCCCTGCATTCAGCTGCTAGACAGGTGGCTGAGAGGAAGTCACTGAAGGGACCAAGAGGTGACATTTGTCATTTTCTCTCCTGCCACCAGCTTTCTTTGGCTCACATTTCCACCCTATGTCCTAGGCTGCCCTGACATTCAGCCCTGCTGCCCTAGTCCCCTCCAGGACTTCTATCCCCACCCATCCACTGTACAGCAAATTCTGATCCAGAATATATTCGGATGTGAAACACCATGTGTTCTTGATCTTCGATCTCTAATTGCCATGGTTAAGATAGAAATGGCATTCTTGAGGCTCATCTATTTGAGAGAAAGAATCTAATCTGCAGCTGATTGTGGCTCTGCCCTTCCCCATCTCCATTTCTTGATCATTGTTAAGATAATGTAGAATGTGGGATTCATATAGTTATCAATACACTGTTTTATATAATAATCTTTTGATCCAGTCTGGGCAACATGGTGAAACTCCATCTCCACAAACAAATATAAAAATTAGCCGGGTGCAGTGGTGTGTGTCTGTTGTCCCAGTTACTCAAGAGGCTGAGGTGGGAGGATCACTTGAGCCCAGGAGGTAGAGGTTGTGGTGAGCCAAGATGACACCACTGCACCCTAGCCTGGGTGACAGAGGGAGAAACTCTGTCTAAAAAAAAGCAAAAACGACAACAACAACAACATGTTGACCAAAGTTTACAGTTTTATAACTGGATGGATATATATTTTTTTGAGACAGAGTCTCACTCTTTGGCCCAGGTTGGAGTGCAGTGGCGAGATCTCAGCTCACTGCAACCTCTGCCTCCCGTGTTCAAGCAATTCTCTTGCCTCAACCTACCGAGTAGCTGGGACTACAGGCCTGCGCCACCATGCCCAGCTAATTTTTGTATTTTTAGTAGAGATGAGGTTTCCCCATGTTGGCCAGGCTGGTCTTGAACTCCTGGCCTCAAGTGATCTGCCCACCTTGGCCTCCTGAAGTGCTGGGATTACAGGCATGAGCCACTACGCCTGGCCTGGATGCATACTTTTTAAACCATAATTATGTTTCTGTTTTGTTTTGTTTTGTTTTTTTAGAGATGGGGTCTCACTCTGTTGCTCAGGCTTGTCTTGAATTCCTGGGTTCAAGCGATCCTCCCACTTCAGCTTCTCAAAGTGCTGGGATTACAGGCTTGAGCCACTGCTCCTGGATTCATAATTATGTTTAACCTGCTTCATTTCTCACTGCCAGGCCCAGCAGTGTCCAATAGAAATATAATGTGAGCCACCTATGTAATTTTAAATTTTCTTGAAACCACTTTATAAAAAGTAAAAAGAAACAAGTGAAATTAATTTTAATCATATATTTTATTTAACTCAATAAATCCTACATTGTATCATTTCAGCATGTAATCAATATAAAAATATTAATGAAATATTTTACAATCTGACCCAACAAGCTGGTAGATCTGACATGAAAAGGTGTCTACCCATTAGGATGGCTATAATTAAAAAAAAAAAAAAAAAAAGAAAATAACAAGTGTTGGTGAGAATGTAGAGAAATCGGAACCCTGGTGCACTGCACTGTTGGTGTGATAGTAAAATGGTGCAACTGATATGAAATACTTTAGAGGTTCCTCAAAAAATTAAAACTAGAACCACCATATAATCCAACAATTTCATTTCTGAGTATACATCAAAAGAATTGTGCCTGGCAGGGTGGCTCATGCCTGTAATCCCAGTGCCCTGGGAGGCTGAGGCAGTGGGTGGATCGCTTGAGCCCAGGAATTCAAGACCAGCCTGGGCAACATGGTGAAAGCCTGTCTCTACCAAAAAAAAAAATTAAAAAGCTTGGCAGGCGTGGTGGCATGTGCCTGTAGTCCCAGCTACTTGAGAGGCTGAGGCAGGAGGATCTCTTTTTTTTTTTTTTTTTGAGACAGAGTCTCGCTCTGTTGCCCAGGCTGGAGTGAAGTGGCATACTCTCGGCTCTCTGCAACTTCACCTCTTGAGTTCAAGCGATTCTCGTGCCTCAGCCTCCCTAGTAGCTGGGATTACAGGCGTGCGCCACACGCCTGGCTAATTTTTATATTTTTAGTAGAGACAGGGTTTCACCATGTTGGCCAGGCTGGTCCCAAACTCCTGACCTGAGGTGATCCGCCCACCTTGGCCTCCCAAAGTGCTAGGATTTTAGGTGTGAGTCACTGCACCCCGCTTTGGGAGGATCTCTTGAGCTCAGGAGATTGAGGCTGCAGTGAGCCAAGATTTTGCTACTGCACTCCAGCCTGGGCAAGAGTAAAACCCTTTCTAAAAAAAGAAGAAGAATTGAAAGCAGAGTCTTGAAGAGATATTTGCACACCCATGCTCATAGTGTTATTTTTATTTGAGACAGAGTCTTGTTCTATTGCCCAGCCTGCAGTGCAGTAGTGCAATCTTGACTCACTGCTGCCTTGACCTTCTAGGCTTAAGGGATCCTCCCACCTCAGCCTCCTGAGTAGCTGGGACCACAGCCACACACCACAACACCAGACTAATTTTTAAATTGTTTGTAGAGACAAAAAGTCTTACTATGTTGCCCAGCATGGTCTTGAACTCCTGGGCTCAAGTGATCCTCCCACCTAGACCTCCCAAAGTGTTGGGATTATTGGTATGAGCCACTGTGCCTGGCCCTCCCCTACATTTTTACGAGACAGTGTCTCATTCTGTCTCAAAGTGAGACTGAGGGAATAGAGGTGAGAAATGGAAGCTCCCCCCATTTGATTCCCCTCACTCTCCTCCCCAGTTAGGACCTCTTTTCCTGTATTTTCTGCACCTGATGTGTTCTTTCTCTTTCATCTTGTCACTGTGACTGGAATAAACGGAGGGATGAGTCAGGGCCTGGCACTGATCAAGGAGCTAGAAGAGAGGGCTGGGCCTCTGTCTCTAGTACTTCCTGTTACTGGCAGAGGGGCAGGAGACAAGTCACAGAAAACAACTTTCCCAAAATAAAGTGTTGACGAGAATATGGAGAAATTGGAACTCTGGTGCACTGTTGGTGGGATTGCAAAATGGTGCAACCAGGCTGGCGCAGTGGGTCATCCCTGTAATCTCAGCACTTTGGGAGGCCGAGATGGGTGGATCATTTGAGGTCAGGGGCTCGAGACCAGCCTGATGAACATGGTGAAACCCTGTCTCTAGTAAAAATACAAAAAACTAGCTGAGCATGGTGGTGGGTGCCTGTAATCCTAACTACTCAGGAGGCTGAGACAGGAGAATCGCTTAAACCTGGGAGGCAGAGGTTGCAGTGAGCGAAGACTGTGCTACTGCACTCCAGCCTGGGTGACAGAGCCGGACTCCATCTCAAAATAAAATAAAATAAAATAAAATAAAATAAGATAAGATAAGATAAGATAAAATAAAATAAAATAAAATGTGCAACCAACAGGAAATAGTTTGGAGTTTCCTCAAAAAATTAAAAATAGAACTACCATATAATTCAGCCATTTTACTTCTGCGTATGTATAAAAAAAGAATTGAAAGCAGGGCCTTGAAGTGATATTTGCACACCCATGTTCAGAGCAGCATTACTTTTTTCTCAAGCTGGAGTGCAATGGTGTGATCATAGCTCACTGCAGCCTCAAACTCCCAGGCTCAAGTGATCTTCTTGCCTTGGCCTCCCAAGATGTGGGGATTACAGGTGTGAGCCACTGTACCCGGCCTGAGCTCTTTTAAAAATATTCTACATATAAGTGAAGTCATGAAATATTTTTCTGCCTGTGTCTCTAGCAAAGCTATCCTTCAAAAATGAAGGAGAAATAAAGTTTTTCCCTGACAAGAAGATGACAGAATTTATCACCACTAGACCAGCCTTAAATGTGGATTTCTAAACCTTGCTAGTCAGTTTGCCAATATTTTAACTTATAGTTGTGGCATTTTAATGTCTATTTTATTCCATAAGATGTATTGGGTACCAGATGTGTGCCTGACACATGGTTACCTGCGTGTCTTTTTATTTCAATTCCATATTTTACACTAAAAGCTTCTAGGCCTACCTCTACTATCCAGGTCCCCTGCACTCTCCATCAAGGTGCTGGGGCCAGGGCTCAGGTGCCTAGATTCTCCTGAGAACCATCAGCCAGGGAGGAGAAGTTGGGAATGGAAAGCTGCCTTGTTTGTCTGGTACATATGCATATGTAGTTACTGGGGAATTGTCGTTACTGGGAAATTAAATCAGGGCCAACGCGTGCATTTTTCTAATATGGGGATAGATTTCTTCAATTCATTAGATCAATTGAGAGATTCTTAACTGTTTTGGACAGAGAAATATTGACAGGAGTTTATTTCCAGAGGCATATTGAGTAAGATTTTAGGTCTGTGGTGTATATCAGGGTGGAGATGGTTAAGGAAAAGGGATATCTGGGTATTAGGGGAAGGGGAGCACAGACGTGCAGGATAGACCCACAGGCCTGGGTGACATCTGGACACCACCTTACCAAGGAGCCCCCGTGCCCTCCTCAAGCCCTGCCCAGTTCCTTTTCCTGCCTGGCCACAGCCTGGGATGTACCTGGCTTCCCTTTATCTATAAAAAGGAAAGGCTTCAATTTATTCTAATATGAATTTATGCACATTCTACAAAGGCATTACCACACCTGCAGAAAACCATTGTTCATACTTGGAGGTAGTTTTGATGATCATTCCTACTCTGTGTATAGTTCACATTTTTACATGGAGATTTCTGTGTGTGTATCCCGCATTTTTCGCTTTAATAGTATATGAAACAATGAGAACACTTGGACACAGGAAGGGGAACATCACACATCGGGGCCTGTCGTGGGGTGGGGAGAGGGGGGAGGGATAGCATTAGGATGCATACCTAATGTAAATGACGAGTTAATGGGTGCAGCACACCAACATGGCACATGTATACATATGTAACAAACCTGCACGTTGTGCACATGTACCCTAGAACATAAAGTATACAAAAAATAGTATATGAAAATAATTTCCCATGACATTACATAGTCTTGATAAACAATTTTTCAAATGGTTCCATAATATTTTTAAGGAGACTGTCTACCTGGGTTTCTTTAATTTCATATTCCTTGTGGCTTCAGATGTTTCCTTTTTTAAGGATAATGCTTGGGTATCTTTACACACGCACGCGCACACACACATCCATCTCTCATCCATCAATCTGTCAAGAGAAGAGGAGGATGGAGAAGATGGAGGAGGTGAGGGAAGAGGAAAGGAGGAGGGCTGCTCCTTCACGTCGTGAGCGCTGCGGGTGGTTGCGGAGCCTGGGCGAACACCACTGTGACCGCGGCTGCAAAGGCGGGCCCCGCCCTCTGACTGCGGACTACGCGGCTGTGCCAGTGCCGCAGTGGCGCTGGGCCTTGGCCTCCAGCGGTCTCTGGCGCCCCCTGCTGTTCGCATCGTGAACCTGGGCCGAGCCGGCTGCCCCCGGTCTTCGCTCCTCGCTCCTCTCTGCGCCTCTTCCTCCGTTTTGCTTCCCCGCAGCTTTTGCCCCGCCCCCTTCCCCTGCCTCCTCCTGGCCCTCCGCGTGTTAATTTAGGGGCCCCAACCCGGGGAACCTCTCGCAGAGCCAGCTGCTGTCGTTAGGCCTGGGTGAGTGAGCAGGACGAGAGGGCACGGCTGGCGACGGAGCCCCTCCCGGCGCTGCGGCGGGAGAGGGGGTTCAGCTCGAGTTGCCACCCGGACTCGCCGGACCCAGAGGTCCTCTTTGGGGTTCCCGGTCTCCCGCTCCCCGTGCTCCTGGGAGGAGATGCCGAAAACTACCGAATCTGGGTGCAATCGGGGTGGCGCACAACCGCGCCCCCCCAGTCCCCTCCTGCTGGCGGAGGAAGTGGGACTCGAGGGCCAGAGGTCTCTCGGCCTCCTGATCCAGGGACCTGCCATTCCCTGGCCCAGGACCCCGGGAATACCCGAGGATGGCACCTCGATGCGGCAGGAAAACTGTTCAGGAGGCGGCAGAAGGGCCTGTGGGGGACGGGAGGCAGCCACCCTCCCCGCGTCCTTCGAACCCTTTGCTTGGGCTGCCGGGCATCAATACCCCAACTCATCCAGCCCCCTCTCTTCAGAATAACCTCAAAACCCAACCGGGCTCCTGGCCACAAGGCCTTCTCTTAGTCCAACCACCAGGCTGAGTGAATCCTCGTGGGGCCAGGAGGGTCCTCAGTGACCATCCGCAAACCCGATATCAAGTCACTCCAAGTGGGATCCAATTAGCATCCTGTCTCACCCGGAATCGCCACTTACCACACCTCTGTCTGCCTCTGTTTGCTTGGACCCGGCCATCTCTCCTGTAGTCCCAGACTAAGGACTGGATGGCCCGACCCAAGCCTCCCACGAATGATTTCAAGGAAGGAGATGCCCTCCAGCAGCAAGACATGAGGATTGATTCCAGGACTCACACAGCTGCTGCCCCAGGGACCCCACAGACTTCCCAAGCAGAGCCAGTTCTCTGGGAGGGCTGCATGGAGGAGGACAAGACCTGCAAACACTGAAGCCCAGGGGTTTCAGCCAGGACACTGATTCATTCACAAAGCTTAGATCTCAGATCTTGGACACATGACTGAACTTGACAAAGTCTCAGGATCCACACACATTTTCCATTTCTTCCTCCTCTTCTTTCTTTCTTTTTTTTTTTTTTTTTTTTTTTTTTTTTTTTTTTTTTGAGACGGAGTCTCGCTCTGTCATCCAGGCTGGAGTGCAGTGGTGCGATTTCTGCTCACTGCAACCTCCGCCTCCCGGGTTCCAGCAATTCTCCTGCATCAGCCTCCTGAGTAGCTGGAATTACAAGCGCCTGCCGCCTCAGCCGGCTAATTTTTTGTATTTTAGTAGAGACGGAGTTTCACCGTGTTGTCCAGGCTGGTCTCAAACTCCTGAGCTCAGGCAATCCACCCGTCTCGGCCTCCCAAAGTGCTAGGATTACAGGCGTGAGCCACTGCGCCTGGCCTCCATTTATTCTTCTATCCACACATTCACCAATTACAGTCATCCCTCAGTATCCAGGAGGAATTGGTTCCAGGACCTGCACAGATACCAAAACCCACGGATACTCACACCCCAGATATTAAATAGTGTAGTGGTTGCATGTAATTTACTACACAAATCCTCTGGTATACTTTAAACCATCTCTAGATAACTTGTAATACCTCATACAATGTAAATGCTGTGTAAATAGTTGTTGTACTGTATTATTTTATTTGTATTATTTTTATTTTATTGGTTATTTTCTGAATATTTTCTATCTTTGGTTGGTTGAATCTGAGGATGCAAAACCAGGCATCCTCAGAGGGTCCAAACCTCAGAGGGTGGATGGGATGTTGGTCTTGGTATTTGGGATGAAAGGCGAGTGACAGGGCATTCAGGGCAGGAAAGAAAAGAAAGAAAGGAAGAAAGAAAGAAAAGAAAAGAAAGAAAAGAAGAAAGAAAGAAGCTGGCATTACAACGGAGTGCAGTCAGGGACCTTGGGAGGCCTGCCAACAGCACATGCAGAAAAGCTGGGAGCGCTGGGGCAAGTTGCTCACCTCTACCTGAAGGGCAGAAGGGGGCGGCCAGCAACGCTGCTGCCAAGAAGTCACCTTAGAATTAGGCTGTGGGGCTGGGCGCTGTGCCTCACGCCTGTAATCCCAGCACTTTGGGAGGCCGAGGCAGGCAGATCACTAGAGCTCAGGAGTTCGAGCCCAGCCTGGCCAACATGGTGAAACCCCGTGTCCACTAAAAATACAAAATTAGCCAGGCGTGGTGGTGGGCACCTGTAATCCCAGCTACTCGGGAGACTGAGGCAGGAGAATTGCTTGAACCCGGAAGGTGGAGGTTGCAGTGAGCCCAGATCATGCCACTGCACTCCAGCCTGGGTGACAGACATACTCTATCTCAAAAAAAAAAAAAAAAAAATTAAAAATTTAAAAAAAAAAAAAACAATTAAGCTGTGGGATGTGAGAAGCGATTTGCCAAGTAGACGAAGAAGGCTGGCTGGGAGCAGGAGAGGTGGGTGGGGGGCAGTATCTGGAGCACAGAGGACAACAGGAGGAGTGGAGGAAATGTTTGGTCAGACTGGTGTTTGGGAAGGTTGGCCACTGGCAGTGTGTATGCGAGCGGGGACCTCAGGGAGCGAAGGTGGGTTAAGGGGGAGCTCAGACTGGTGTGGAGCCCTAACATGGACATCTATGATCTTTCTGCCTTTAGAGGGCTGGTTTTCACCAAGTTTCCACTCTCACTGCAACCCAATGACAATGTTTAAATATTCTGGGTGAGTCATTTGTTAGGATTTCTGCAAAAGTATTTGATTCGATCCATTTGTGAATCAAGTTGGTCAGTCCTTCCTTCCTTCCTTCCTTCCTTCCTTCCTTCCTTCCTTCCTTCCTTCCTTCCTGNTCCTTCCTTCCTTCCTTCCTTCCTTCCTTCCTTCCTTCCTTCCTTCCTTCCTGCCTGCCTGCCTGCCTGCCCTCCTTCCTTCTGTCTTGCTTTGTTGCTCAGGCTGGAGTGCAGTGATGCAATCAGAGCTCACTGCAGCCCGGAACTCCTGGACTCAAGCAATCCTCCTAGCTCAGCCTCCTGAATAGCTAGGATTACAGGTGTGTGCCACCATGCCCGACTAATTTTTTTATTTTTTGTAGAGATGGGATCTTGCTATGCTGCCCAGGATGGTCTTTTCTTTTTTTTTTTTGAGACAGAGTCTTGCTCTGTTGACCAGGCTGGAGTGCAGTGGCACAACCAGTGGTTCATGGCAGCCTGAACTTCCTAGGCTTAAGTGATCCTCCCATCTCAGCCTCTTGAGTAGCTGCGACTACAGGCGTTCACCAAATGCCCGGCTAATTTTTTATTTTTTGTAAAATAAAAAATTAGATGGGGTCTCGCCATGTTGCCCAGGCTACTCTCGAACTCCTGGGCTCAAGAAATCCTCCTGCCTCAGCTTCCCAAAGTGTTGGGATTGCAGGCATGAGCCACCATGCTTGGCCACCAGACGGGTCTTGAACTCCTGACTTCAAGTGATCCTCCTGCCTCGGGATTGCAGGCGTGAGCCCGTATGCCAGGCTAAGTTGGTGCTCTTTCTTTATAGATTTTTTTTGCCCCCAGGAGAGGCTGATAGCTACCCAGAGTTCTGCCTGTCAGTTTCGAGGTCTCATCTGGTCAGTGACTCACAAGCTCTCCAGCTTCCCAGCACCGCTGAGTGGAAAGTGTCTTCCTGTCTTTTCCCCTGCCCCGGGCCCGGGCAGCATCCGGGTAACTGTGGGACTGAGGCTGGAGCAGGTCAGGCCCATGGAGCAGGTTGGCACTTCGAGAGTTTCTGCTTTTCCTCAGAATCTGAGGTACTTCTTGGAAATGAGGTAGAGCCCAACCTCCTTAAAAGTGACATTGTTCCCACACATGTTTAACTGATCTTGAAGGTGGCAACAAGGGGCAGAGGAGGAAGGACTAGCAGCGCCAAAGGCCCTCGAAGCTTCCCTCATGGCCTTTGGTCCAACCGTCAGGTGCCATGCTTACCAGTACAGTTTGCTACCATTTCTGTGTTTGAATACAGTTTAAAATGCAGTAGCTTTTTCTATAAAGACAAATAGACAAAACCAACATCTGGAAGCAAGGAAAATAGTTAGGAAATGAAAATCATAATCCAGGTGAGAGGGGAAGAAGACTTGAATTAAGGCAGGAGGTGTGGGGAGGCAGATGCCACATACTCTTTTGCAAGCTTCTTGTGAACATCGAATTGGATAAACTGCGGAAAAGCAGCTGGCATGGTGCCTAGCATACAGTAGGCATCAAATAAGTGCTGGGTTGCCACCCACCCCCTCCTTGAGGAAAGTTCTGTCAGAAAGCAGGCCCAGGGGTGTTCTCAGCAGAGAGAAGCCAGGATGAAGGCTTTGTTCCAGCTCCTCGGAGACCTGTGGGTCTGACCCCACACGCCTGGCAGAAGTGCCTCCATTTTAACTGCCTTGGGCCTTCCTGACCACAGTGTGAGCAACCATAGCCCCGTGGCAGGCTGGTACTTGGGGCCCTTCCCCTCCTCTCGCTTGTGGAGAGTCAGTCCAAAGTTGGGCCTGTGTGGCCACATAAGCGCTCCATCCTTGTCTTCTCTCCTTGGTTCTTCCCTACTCACCACCACCCCAACCAACAAGAAAGGAAGAGAAAGGTCCCACCCCACATATATTGCCTGTCCCACTGTTTGATAGGGAAGGAGGTGGTAACACTCAGTGTGACCCCTGTGCAAAGACAGTCCCTCCACACCCTGAGTTGGTGCCACATCAGCTCTGCAGCGGGCACTTTCAGCTCCTGCTGCTCCTTTGCCACCAGGCCTGGGGTTTCCCTGTTCTGGGGCTCAGTCCCGTGCCTGTCTTGTGAGGCTCTGGAATTACAGGGAAGAAGAAGCGGGCTTCTCTGTGCTGGAGGGCCCCGTGTCACAGTGGCCCAGGGCCAGGCCAGGACATGACCACTCATGCTGCAGCTAAGAGTAAGGGCTCATCATTTCGTCTGGAAACATTGACCTGTTTCTTCATTTTCCCCTTTAACTATATGGCCACAGCAGGATTCCTGGGCATAAGGGCATAACCCTCCTTGAGGTTTTTTTAATTCAGCGGCCAAATTGCTTACCAAGTGAGTTGTTTTATTCTAAAAATCCTACATTATACTCCATTTTAGCACTGGGTGTCATTATTTCCTTTCTTTTTATTGAGACAGGGTCTCAGCCTGTCACCCAGGCTAGAGCACAGTGGCGCAATCTTGGCTCACTGCAGCCTCAGCCTCCCCCAGTTCAAGTGATCCTCCTACCTCAGCCTCCTGAGTAGCTGGGAATACAAGCACCACCATGCCTGGCTAATTTTTTGTTTTTTGTTTGTTTGTTTTTTGGTAGAGATGGCGTTTCACCATATTGCTCAGACTGGTCTCAAACTCCTGGGCTCAAGTAATCCTCCCACCTTGGCCTCCCAAAGTGTTGGGATTATAGGCATGAGCCATGGCACCTGGCCGAGTATCATTATTTCTAAAAGAAACTAGCATAGAGGCCAGATTAAGTGGCTCACACCTGTAATCCCATCACTTTGGGAGGCTGAGGTGGAGAATTCCTTGAACCCAGGCATTCAAGACCGGCCTGGGCAACATAGGGAGACTTCATATCTAGAAAAAAAAAATTTATATATATATAAACTTAGCTGGGCATGATGGTGCATGCCTATGGGCCCAGCTACTGGGGAGGCTGAGGTGGGAGGATCGCTTTAGCCCAGGAGTTTGAGGCTTCAGTGAGCTATGATTGCACCACTGCACTCCAGCCTGGGCTACAGAGCAACCTGTCTCTACTACGAATACATTTTTAAAAAGTTGCATCGAACGAATAAGAATGAACCAATTGAAGGAAACACAGAGGAATTTTACAAACAGAGAGACCAGCAGGAATCAAGCAGGGACATGAACCAGCACCAGGTGGTGAAGAGACCATAAGCAGATCAGTGAAAAGGCTGAAATGGGAGGGGGCTTCAAAGATGGGACAGTTAGGACGGACCAGGATAGGAACAACTTTGACTCCACTTGAAGGTGCATGGGCCACTTTTTGGAGGTGAGGAAGAGCCACCGAGTGGGTTTCAGCAGGAGAACAGGGGAATATTTCTCTTTGGATCTGATTTCCCTGGCTGCAGTTTTGAATGACTGGGAGACAAGCCAGCAGAGAAGGATGGATTAATCTGCTCAGGCTGCCATAACAACCTACCACAAACTGGGGCTTCCATGACAAAAATGTCCTGTCTCACAGTTCTAGAGGCTACAAGTCTGAGATCAAGGTGTTGGCAGGGCTGGTTCCTTCTGGGGATTGTGAGGGAGAAGCTGTTCCAGGCCTCTCCTCCAGCTGCTGGTGGTTGCTGGTGATCTTTGGCCTTCTGTGGCCTATAAAAGCATCACCCCATCTCTGCCTTCATCTTCGCATGGCATTCTCCCTGTGTCCGTGTCTCTGAGTCCAAAGTTCCCCTTTTTAAGGCCAGGCACGGTGGCTCACACCTGTAATCCCAGCACTTTGGGAGGCTGAGGTGGGCAGATCACTTGAGGTCAGGAGTTCGAGACCAGCCTGGCCAATATGGTGAAACCCCGTCTCTACTAAAAATACAAAAATTAGCCGGGCATGGTAGCACGCGCTTGTAGTCCCAGCTACTCAGGAGGCTGAGGCAGGAGAATCACTTGAACCCGGGGGGCAGAGGTTGCAGTGAGCTGAGATCATGCCACTGCGCTCCAGCCTGGAAGACAGAGCCAGACTGTCAGCTCCACCACCACCACCAAAAAAAAAAAAAAAAAAAAAAAAAAAAGCAAAAAAACCGGGAAAAACAAAGTTCCCCTTTTTACAAGGACACCACTCAGACTGGTTTAGGGCCCACACACCACTGACCTCATTTTAACTTGATTACCTCTGTAAAGACCTTATCTCCAAATAAGGTCACATTCTGAGGCACTGGGTATTAGGATTTCAGCATGTGAATTTGGCAGGGGGAGGGACACAATTCAACCCACAACAAAGGGGGAGAATAGATTAGGAAAGTAGGACTTGAACTACAGTCACAAAAGACAGACAAAATAGAGGGCCTAGGCCAGGCGCGGTGGCTTCCACCTGTACTCCCAGCACTTTGAGAGGCCGAGGCGGGCGGATCACTTGAGCCCAGGAGTTCCAGACCAGCTAAGCCAACATGGTGAAGCCCCATCTCTACTTAAAATACAAAAATTAGTCAGGCCTAGTGGCACGTGCCTGTAATCCCAGCTACTCGGGAGGCTGAGGTGGGAGAATCACTTGAACCCGGGAGGCGGAGGTTGCAGTGAGCCAAGATCTCGCCACTGCACTCCAGCCTAGGTGACACAGTGAGACTCCATCCAAAAAAAAAAAAAAAAAAGAGAGAGACTAGAACAGAATTATTTGAGGATGTAAAATCCACAAGTCTTGTTATTTCATGAAATGTGGGGGAAGGAGAGTTCAAATTCTAGGTTTGAAGTACTTGCATTTCAGAGTTATTTAAGTGTTAGGACCAGAGGAGGAGAATGAGAGAGGAAGGTAGAGAGGATTGGACTGTAAGGTGACAGATCATTCTAGATATATCGAGCTTGAAATATCTGTGGGACATTCCTATAGGTGAAACAGGAGAGAGATCAGAATCCTAAGACATGTTCGGTAGTGAGAAATGTGTAGATAGAAGTTTAAAATAATGAGCAAGCACAGGACACAGTGGCTCACGCCTCTAATCCCAGCACTTTGGGAGGCCAAGGAAGGTGGATCGCTTGAGCCTAGGAGTTTGAGACCAGCCTGGGCAACATGGTAAAACCCTGTCTCTACAAAAAGAACAAACATTTAGCTGGGCATGGCGGTGCATGCATGTGGTCCCAGCTACTTGGAAGGCTGAGGTGAGAGGATCACCTGAGCCTGGGAGGTCGAGGCTACAGTGAGCCAAGATCGTGCCACTGCACTTCAGCCTGGATGACAGAGTGAGACCCTGTCTCAAATAAAATAAAATAATGAGCAAGGAGGTAATTGCCCAAGGAAAGCGAGTAGAGAGAAGACAGAGGGTCAAGAACCAAAGGCTAGGGAACCCTCAGGTATCAGGGCTGTGCTTAGTATCAGAAGTTTATTTAAAAATTCCAAGCTGGGCACAGTGGCTCATGCCTATAATCCCAGCACTTTGAGAGGCTGAGGCGGGCGGATCATTTGAGATCAGGAGTTCAAGACTAGCTTGGCCAACATGGTGAAACCCTGTCTCTGGGGGCCGGGCGCGGTGGCTCAAGCCTGTAATCCCAGCACTTTGGGAGGCCGAGACGGGCGGATCATGAGGTCAGGAGATCGAGACCATCCTGGCTCACACGGTGAAACCCCGTCTCTACTAAAAAATACAAAAAACTAGCCGGGCGAGGTGGCGGGCGCCTGTGGTCCCAGCTACTCGGGAGGCTGAGGCAGGAGAATGGCGTAAACCCGGGAGGCGGAGCTTGCAGTGAACTGAGATCTGGCCACTGCACTCCAGCCTGGGCGACAGAGCGAGACTCCGTCTCAAAAAAAAAAAAAAAAAAAAAAAGAAACCCTGTCTCTGCTAGAAATACAAAAATTAGTCGGATGTGGTGGGACTTGCCTGTAATCCCAGCTACTCGGGAGGCTGAGGTGGGAAAATCACTTGAACCCAGGAGGCGGAGGTTGCAGTGAGCCGAGATCTCACCATTGCACTTCCACCTGGGCAACAAGAGTGAAACTCCATCTCAAAAAAAAAGAGCCAGGCACAGCGGTGGCTCACACCTGTAATCCCAGCACTTTGAGAAGCCAAGGGGGGAGGGGTGGATCACGAGGTCAGAAGTTCAAGACCAGCCTGGCCAAGATGGTGAAACCCGTCTCTACTAAAACTACAACAATAAGAAAGGCACAGTGGCAAGTGCCTGTAATCCCAGCTACTTGGGAGGCTGAGGCAGGAGAGTCACTTGAACCCAGGTGGCAGAGGTTGCAGTGAGCCAAGATGATGCCACTGCATTCCAACCTGGGCAACAGAGTGAGACTCTGTCTTGAAAAAAAAAAAAATTCCAAAGAGGAGCCAACTTTCCATAGGAATGTTCGATCTGTGAGAACATGAATGCTGTCTGATTTGTTCACTGCTAAGTACTCAACTACCTAGAACAGTGCCTGACACAGAGTAACAGTTCTATGATAATAATAATTGTAATTATTATTTTTATTATTTAAGATGAGGGTCTGACTGTCACCCAGACTGGAATGCAGTGATGCAATCACGGCTCACTGCAGCCTCCAACTCCTAGGTTCAAGCAATCCTCCAGCCTCAGTCTCCCAAGTAGCTAGGATTACAGGTATGCACCACCACGCCGGGCTAATTTTTAAATTTTTTGTAGAAATGCGGTTCCACCATGTTGCCCAGGCTGGTCTCGAACTCTTGAGTTCAAGTGATCCTCCCACCTTGGCCTCCCAAAGTGCTGGGATTACAGGCCTGAGCCACTGCGCCTGACCAATTCCATAATTATTTGATGAATAAAATGTTGAATGAACTACTCAAAGGGAGGTGTATGAAAAATCAGGAGTTCATTGTCCCAGGAGCCATGGAAGTGATATCACCTCTACCATGTCTCACTTCAAAAATATCATTTTATGTTACTGATTGTAGTGACTTTAAAATTAGCTACTCCTAAAAGGTTTTTTTTAAAACTTGCTTTGTAACATCATCATAAAAACTTCAGCACTTCAGCAAAAAGCCCGGGCAACAAAGTTAAACCCTGTCTCCACAAAAAGTTTTGAAAAATTAGCTGGGCATGGTGGTGTGCACCTATAGTCCCAGCTACTTGGGAGGCCAAGGTGGGAGGATCACTTGAACCCAGGAGTTTGAGGCTGCAGTGAGCTATGATTGCACCATTGCACTCCAGCCAGGATGACAGAATTGGACTCTGTCTCTACTAAAGAAAAAATAAAATAGGCCGGGCGCGGTGGCTCAAGCCTGTAATCCCAGCACTTTGGGAGGCCGAGACGGGCGGATCACGAGGTCAGGAGATCGAGACCATCCTGGCTAACATGGTGAAACCCCGTCTCTACTAAAAAATACAAAAAAACTAGCCGGGCGCGGTGGCGGGCGCTTGTAGTCCCAGCTACTCGGGAAGGCTGAGGCAGGAGAATGGCCTAAACCCGGGAGGCGGAGCTTGCAGTGAGCTGAGATCCGGCCACTGCACTCCAGCCTGGGCTACAGAGCGAGACTCCATCTCAAAAAAAAAAAAATAAAAAAAATAAAAATAAAAATAAAATAAAATAAAAGCCAGACATGGTGGCATGTTCCTGTAGTCCCAGCTACTCAGGAGGCTGAGGCAGGAGGATTGCTTGAACCCAGGAGTTGGAGGCTGCAGTGAGCAATGATCCCACCACTGCACTCCAGCCTAGGCAATAGAGAGAGACCCTGTTTCAAAAAAAGATCAAAAAAATTCAACAAAAAGTATTTGTGCGTGGTGTTGGAATAGATGTTATTAATATATTAGATATTATTCTTCAAATGCAGTCTTACATGTTAATCCACAAAAATGATCAGATAAATAAAATTACTATATACTGCTTTACATGAATGTTCATAGCAGCTTTATTTGTAATAGATAAAAATGAGAAATGATCCAAATGTCCATCAACAAGTGGATAAACTGTGGAACAGCCATACAACGAAATACTACTCAGCAATAAAAAAGAATGAATATTGACACACACAATGACACTGATGAATCTCAAAATAGTAATGCTGCATGAAAGAAGCCACACAAGAAAGTGCATATACTGTATGATTCCATTTATATAGAATTCTAGAAAGTGCCAGTGAATCTATGGTTACAGAAAGCAGATTGGTGGCTGCCTGGCAGACGGCGGGAACAGAAAGGGGCAGAATGGATTACACAGAAGCAAGGAAACTTTTAGAGGTGAAGGATATGCTCGGTATCTTTTCTTTCTTTCCTTTCCCTCCCTCCCTCCCTCCCTCCCTCCCTCCCTCCCTCCCTCCCTCCCTTCCTTCCTTCCTTCCTTCCTTCCTTCCTTCCTTCCTTCCTTCCTTCCTTCCTTCCTCTTTCGAGATGGAGTTTTGCTCTTGTTACTCAGGCTGGAGTGCAATGGCGCGATCTCGGTTCACTGCAACCTCCGCCTCCCAGGTTCAAGCAATTCTAATGCCTCAGCCTCCCAAGTAGCTGGGATTACAAGCGTGTGCCACCACACCCGGCTAATTTTGTATTTTTAGTAGAGATGGGGTTTCACCATGTTGGCCAGGCTGGTCTTGAACTCCCGACCTCAGGTGATCCGCCCTCTTTGGCCTCCCCAAGTGCTAGGATTACAGGTGTGAGCCACTGCGCCCGGCCATGTTCACTATCTTCACTATGGTGATGGTTTCACTGATATGTACATCAAACTTATCAAAGAGTAACCTTTAAATATATATAGTTTATCACATGTCAAGTATACCCCAATAAAGATGATTTTTAAAATGCGTGTACCCAACAAAAGATGCAGGCAAAATACATTTCAGAAAATATGGTCAAAGCAAGTTTATTACCAACAGACTATCACTAAACTAACTTATAAATGGTGTACTTGAGGTAGAGTGACAGTAATACCACAGGAAAGGTTGGAGATGAAAGGAAGATGAAGACCAAGAAATAGACAAGCATGTGGGTAACCGTTATCACCCATTCTGTCCAATATTTTACTGAAGGTCTTAACTAGGGCAGGAAGAAAAAAGGGGGATATAATAGGTGTAAGGATAGGAAAAAAGGAAAAAATACTGTGATTTTCAGAAGTTATGATTGTCTATACAGAAAACTGAAGACTCTACAGAGAAAGTTTTAGAAATGAGAGACTTCAGCAAAGTTGCTGTAATATAGGCTCGATATCTCAAAATCGCTTGCATTCCTATACACTAGAAATAAACATTTAGAAAATATAGTTGAGGCTGAAACAGTGGCACACGCCTGTAATCCTAGCAGTTTGGGAGGCCAGGGCAGGAGGATTGCTTGAGCCCAGGAGTTCCAGACCAGCCTGGGCAACATGGTGAAACCCCATCGCTACAAAAAATAAAAAAATTAGCTGGGCATGGTGGCACACACCTGTGGTCCCAGCTTTGGAGGCCGAGGCAGGAGAATTGCCTGCACCCAGGAGTTGGAGGCTGCAGTGAGCTGTGATCACGCCACTGTGCTCCAGCCTGGGCGACAGAGTCAGACCCTGCCTCAAAAAGAAAAAAAAAAGAAAAGAAAAAAAAGATCAGTGGTTGTCAGGGGCTGGAGGGAGGGAGGGATGAATAAACAGAGCATGGAGGATTTCTAGGGCAGTGGAACTCTTCTGTATGATACTATAATGGTGGAAACATGCATTATACATTTGTCCAAACCAAACCCAAACCACAGAATGTAAAACACCAAGAGTAAACCCTAAAGCACACTATGGACTTTAGGTGATAGTGATGTGTCAATGTTGGTTCATTGATTGGAACAAATGTACCACTCTGGTGAGAGAGGGTGATACTGGCAGAGATTGTGCATGCGTTGGGGAAAGGGATATACGGGAACTCTCTATACCTTCTGCTCAATTTTGCTGTGAACCTAAAACTGCACTAAAAAGTAAAAAATACCATAGCATCTACAACAGCAGCCAAAAACATAAGGACCTAGAAATAAATCTGGGAAGAATGATGGCAATAATTATAGTGATTACTGTGGCCTGCACCACTCCAAGTATGTTATGTACATGTCTAATCCTCAAAGCAGTCCCATGAAATCAATACCATTATTCCCAATGCTATCATTTGGCCATAAAAGTTGATTCTGGAGACAAGTGCCATTTTCCCACAGTCAAACTCCTAAACAGAGCCAGGCCTTGGATGCATGCACTTGTCTCCAGAATCAACTTTTCTTTTCTTTTTTTTTTTGAGACGGAGTTTCGCTCTTGTTGCCCAGGCTGAAGTGCAATGGCGGGATCTCGGCTCACCACAACCTCCACCTCCCAGGTTCTAGCTATTCTCCTGCCTCAGCCTCCTGAGTACCTGGGATTACAGTCATCTGCCACCAGGCCAGGCTAATTTTGTATTTTTAGTGGAAATGAAGTTTCTCCATGTTGGGCAGGCTGGTCTCAAACTCCCGACCTCAGGTGATCTGCCCGCATTGGCCTCCCAAAGTGCTGGGATTACAGGTGTGAGCCACCATGCCCAGCCCAGAATCAACTTTTATGGCCAAATTATAGCATTCTGTGGAAAGATAGAGAAGGAGAACTAAGCAAATGGAGAGTTACACCACATTCCTCCATGTGAAGAGTCAATATCAGTAAGATATCGAGTCTCACTGGATGAATCTTAGATTCAGTGCCATTTCAGGCAAAGTTTTCAAAAGATTTCCTGAGGAACTTCACAAGTGGACTTTATTTATTTATTTTTTTGAGACGGAGTTTCACTCTTGTTGCCCAGGCTGGAGTGCAATGGTGTGATCTCGGCTCACCACAACCTCCGCCTCCCGATTCTCTTGCCTCAGCCTCCTGAGTACCTGGGATTACAGGCATGCGCCACCACGCCCAGCTAATTTTGTATTTTTAATAGAGAAGGGGTTTCTCTATGTTGGTCAGGCTGGTCTGGAACTCCCAACCTCAGGTGATCCACCTGCCTCGGCCTCCCAAAGTGCTGGAATTACAGGCGTGAGCCACCGTGCCCGGCCCACAAGTGGACTTTAAAATTAATCAAGAAGCGTAAAGGCCTAAGACAGTTCTTAAAACAAGTGAGATGGAGGAAACTGCTCATAAGATTTCAGATTTATTATAAAGATGTAGTAACCAAGCAGTATGATATTGTTGAAAGGAAACACAAACATCCCAAGGAAGGAAAAAGGGGAGTACCCAGAAATAGACCTGTCTAGAGCCACTGATCTTATTTTTTTTTTTTTTTTGAGACGGAGTCTCGCTCTGTCGCCCAGGCTGGAGTGCAGTGGCCGGATCTCAGCTCACTGCAAGCTCCGCCTCGCGGGTTCACGCCATTCTCCTGCCTCAGCCTCTCGAGTAGCTGAGATTACAGGTGCTAGCCACCATGCCCAGTTAAGTGCAATATTTAAAGGGTTCTGAAATTTTTCTTCCTTTGAAAGCTTTCATTAACTGAGAACTTCAAAGTGCTATTTTCCTGAGAAAGTCAAATAACTTTCAATTATTTCTAGGGTCCCCTAGTAGTTACGTGGGGAAATAAAAAAGAAAATTCAATATCTATCTTACTCCTCATGCCAAAGTAAATTCCATCTGGATAGAAGCTTTAAATGTAAAATAAAAAATCAAAATAAAACCAATCAACAAACTTGGGAGTATTACATTAAAACAAGCGATTTTTTTTTTTTTTTTTGGAAACAGAGTCTTGCTCTATTGCCCAGGCTGGAGTGCAGTGGCTTAAGCTCAGCTCACTGCAACTTCCGCCTCTCGAGTTCAAGCAATTCTCCTGCCTCAGCCTCCCAAGTAACTGGGACTACAAGTGCCCACCACTGCGCCCAGCTAATTTTTTTTTTTTTTTTTGTATTTTTAGTAGAGACGGGGTTTCACCATGTTGCCCAGGCTGGTCTCAAACTCCTGAGCTCAGACAATCCACCTGCCTCGGCCTCCCAAAGTGCTAGGATTACAGGTGTGAGCCACTACGCCCAGCCAGGGAAAATATTTTTATAATTGACAAATTGGAAGTCATGAAAAAAAATTGATGAATTAGGCCCCCTAAAATTTTAATTCTTTGCATGTGCTTTGGTACATTTTGCTAATCTTATACCAAGATAATTTTTTTAAGGAAAATGAGATCAGTGAGTACTTGCTCTGCAAGCTATTTTTATTCACTTGGCAATAAAATAATGGCATCTTTCCAAGTGAGTTCATTTGTTTTAATGGATGTATTAGTATCTCATTATATAAAAGTCTATATTTAGATATTACCCTCTTCTCTTTTGTTAATATCTTAACTAACTGGGTTATATGAGGAGCAAAGAATGAGCCCACACCAACACCAACACCAACCAGTAACGTCTAAAGGTTCTAATCGAAGGGTTCCCAGCACCTAAACCAATGGTTTCACGACATTCTCTGCTTCAACATGTAGCTAGAGACAAGTGATTCTGAGAAGAAAACTGCCGAATCACAGAACAATTTTACACTACTCCAGGTGGATAGAAAGTTTAATATTTAAAAACAACAGGCTGGGTGCGATGGCTCATGCCTGTATCCCAGCACTTTGGGAGACCGAGGATGGAAGATCACTTGAGCCCAGGAGTTTGGGACCAGCCTGGGCAACATAGAGAGATCCTCGTCTTTACAAAGATAATAAAAAATATTAGCGAAGTGTGGTGGTGCACACCTGTAGTCCCAGCTACTGGTGGGGGAGCTGAGGTGGTGGTGGGGCTCCAGTTGGTGGGGGGGGATGTTGAGGTGAGAGGATGGCTTGAGCCCATGAGTTCAAGGCTGCAGTCAGCTATGACAGCGCCACTGCACTCCAGTCTAGGTGACAGAGCGAGACCTTGTCCCAAAATAATAATAATAATAATAATAATAATAATAATAATAATAAAACAAAAAACAAAAAACAAAAGTTCATTTAGATTTTGAAGATAATAAACTTACGAATGTTAAAAATTACAGTTTTCTTTCCAGAGTGATGATAAAAGTGTACTATTTGAGTCATTAACTCTTTTTTTTTTTTTTAAGAGAGTCTCTGTCGAGCAGGATGGAGTGCAGTGGCACGATCTCAACTCACTGAAACATCCGCCTCCAGAGTTCAAGCAATTCTCTTACCTCAACCTCCGGAGTAGCTGGTATGACAAGTGTGCACCACCACCCACCTCAGCCTCTCAAAGTGCTGGGATTACAGGCGTGAGCCACTATGCCCGGCCCATTTTAGTCATCAACTTTTAAAAATAAACTTCACACATCAGTACATCTCAGATGTTTATAACAAAAAGGAGGGTGGACGTGTGTGTAGGGGGGTGAGCTTTCTGATTTGACCACCTCAATATTGTATCTGCCAAGCAGTTTCCAACTTGTATCAAGTCAAATGAGTACTTAGTTGTTTTCTTTGGTTCTTGGAATATTTCCCCTACATTCTCCATGGCTTGGTTCTTTCCAGAAAATTCCCTGGATGGAATTTTCCACATAGCCCAGCAGAGGGCCCTGTATTCTGAGTGACAGTCAGGCATACACAGAAGACACTGCAGACACCAGTCAGCAAATCAGGAATGAGAATTTCTCTCCTCCCACACTCCAGCCAAAGGGCTCTCAGGTTCCAGTTGCAGCCGGTCAGCTAACGACTGACGGTGTCTGCGCTTCCTTTTGGTCTAGGCGGCGGTACAAACAGTTTCTAAGAATACCCAGTGGCTCTGGAAAAGATTTCCATCATGTGAATGAGCCTGCACGTATTTTATATTACAGCTTTTACTCCCCTCAGATTCCTATTCTCATTTTAAAATGTATTTAAAAGATACAGAGACATATAAAGGCTTCAGAAAAGAAATGCATTAAAAAGGAATATATCGCAATGGTAAATTACTAAAGAGATTATGGCTTATTTCGCTCCATTCTTTAATTTCCCAGATTTTACACCATTATTGTGTTTCCTTTGTTTTGAATATTCTCTTTTCAAAAAGAGAAAATATAGTTTGAAAAAGCAGCTGAGTGCGGTGGCTCATGCCTTGAATCCCAGCACTTTGGGAGGCCGAGGTGGGTGGATTATTTGAGATCAGGAGTTCAAGACCAGCCTGGCCAACATGGTGAAACCCTCTCTCTACAAAAATACAAAACTTAGCTGGGCATGGTGTCGGGCGCCTGTAATCCGAGCTACTCGGGAGGCTGAGGAACGAAAATTGCTTGAACCTGGGAGGCGGTGGTTGCAGCGAGCTGAGATCGTGCCACTGCACTCCAGCCTGGGCGACAGAGCGAGACTCTGTCTCAAAAAAAAAAAAAAAAAAAAAAGAAAAAGGAAGAGACAGGAAGTAAATATATGTCTAAAAAACACTTGGAGCAATTTTTAAAAATCTGTATTAAAAGAATTTTTAGAACATAAGTGGGTGCTTATGTGTAAAATAATATATAAGACAGTGATTTATTTAGCCTATATACAACTGATCATTTTAACCCTTGTAGCCAAAAAGTAGAAGCACCCACTTATGTGCAGAGGGTACAGATATCTTTTCCAGAAAGAAATGAAAAAAAGTGCACCATGAAGTGCCATTATTTTTATCTTGATTTCAAGGAGGAGGAGAAGACCCTGTCTGATGACTTTCTGTCATTAAAGTATATTTTGAATGAAAGGATCATTTACCCATTTATTCCACAAATATTTAGAGATTCGGGTACTTTTCATATCATGAACTCCCCAACCCTCTGAAGAAAAAGGGACCTCATCTAGATCACAAGTCCTTCTTCTTAGGAAACTGGAACTGTTACTATCACTCCAACCCCAGCTGTCACTTGGCTAAGCTCCACTCATTCTTTGGTCCTCCAACTATTCTTCAGGGAGATCTCATCTCCCTGGACCTTAACTGGCCTCTGCCCTCTGGGCATTGCCTTCCTCAGTACCCGTGGATGGGCCCAGTCATCAAACCCATTGCAGACACGGAGGGCTTCCCTAAACTGCGAGTACAAAGAAGGGCCAGGAAACCCTTGAGTCAAACCTGCTGACATGGAAGGCCTATGTACATATATGTGGACATACAGAATAAGTATGTTTGTAGGCATTCTTTAGCTCCAAGACAGGGGATTTCTTGTCTTTTCCACCATATTTTATTTTGCATTTTAAAATGCTTATTGTGCCAGGCGCGGTGGCTCATGCTTGTAATCCCAGCACTTTGGGAGGCCAAGGCGGGCAGATCACTTGAGGTCAGGAGTTTGAAACCAGGCTGGCCAACATGGTGAAACCCCATCTCTACTAAAAATACAAAAATTAGCCAGGTGTGGTGGCAAGCTCCTGTAGTCCCGCTACTCGGGAGGCTGAGGCACAATCTCTTGAACCCAGATGGCGCAGGTTGCAGTGAGCCAAGATCGCACCACTGCACTCCAGCCTGAGCAACAGAGCGAGACTTTGTCTCAAATAAAATAAATTAAAATAAAATAAAATAAGGCTGGGCGTGGTGGCTCACACCTGTAATCCCAGCACTCTGGGAGGCTGAGGTGGGTGGATCATGAGGTCAGGAGATCGAGACCACCCTGGCTAATATGGTGAAACCCCATCTCTATTAAAAATACAAAAATTAGCCGGGCGTGGTGGTGTGTGCCTATAATCCCAGCTACTTTGGAGGCTGAGACAGGAGAATTCCTTGAACGTGGGAGGTGGAGGTTGCAGTGAGCCAAGATCATGCCATTGCACTCTAGCCTGGGTGACAAAGCGAGACTCTGCCTCTAAATAAATAAATAAATAAATAAATAAATAAAATCCGCTTATTTTGAAATAATTTCAAACAGAAAACTTGTAAGAATAGAACAAAGAACTGTATATCTTCTATCCAGATTCCTCACTTGCTAAAATTTTACCCTGTATGCTTTTGTTTAGAGATAGTCTCCCTGTGTCGTCTAGACTGGGGTGCAGGGGTGTGATCACAGCTCATCGCAGCCTCAACCTCCGGGGCTCAAGAGATCTTCTCACCTCAGCTTCCCAAGTAGCTGGGACCACAGGCAGGCAATCACCACACCCAGCTAATTTTTAATTTTTTTGTAGAGACAGGATCTTGCTCTGTTGCCCAGGCTGGTCTTGAACTCCTGGGCTCAAGCAATCCTTCCACCTTGGCCTCCCAAATTGCTGGGATTACAGGTGTGAGCCATTGCACTCAGCTGCTAGTTTTCTTAATTAAAAGTGATGTAGGTAACCTGTAAATAAAGGATTAAAAATTTAGATGTTCTAAAACAGAAAGAAGAAATTAGCTATTAAGCCATGAAAAGACTCAGATGATATTTAAATGAATATTGTTAAGTGAAAGAAGCCAGTTTAAAAGGTTAAATACTGTGATTCCAAGTATATGACATTTTTGGAAAAGGTGAAACTAATGAGGGAATAAAAGATCAGTGGAAGGCTGGGCACAATGGCTCATGCCTGTAATCCCAGCATTTTGGGAGGCTGAGGTGGGAGGATCACTTGAGGCCAAGACTTCAAGACTAGCCTGGGCAACATAGTGAGACTCCATCTCTATAAAAAATAAATAAATAATTGGTGGTTGCTTGGGGTTCCAGGGAAGGGATGGAAATTTTTAGTTTTATTAATAACTTGTAAATATTAATATATGTGGTATGTGGCTTCTATTTGGATTCTTACTTCAGGACCTGCTAGGGGTGGGCTTGGAATATTGCATAGATGGGCCGGGCGCTGTGGTTCACGCCTGTAATTCCAGCACTTTGGGAGGCTGAGGTGGGCGGATCACGAGGTCAGGAGTTCAAGACCAGCCTGGCCAACATAGTGAAACCCCATCTCTACAAATACAAAATAATACAAATACAAAAATACAAAAAAAAATTAGCTGGGCATGGTGGCGGGCGCTTATAGTCCCAGCTACTTGGGAGGCTGAGGCAGGAGAATTGCTTGAACCTGGGAGGTGGAGGTTGCAGCGAGCCAAGATCACGCTACTGCACTCCGGCCTGGGCGATAGAGCGAGACTGTCAAAAAAAAAAAAAAAAGAACATTGCATAGATGTTCTTCTTAAAGAAAAGCAAATTTGAAGGAACTTGTTCCACCAGATGTCAGAGCATATACAACTTAGCACAGCGTGGTACTGCTGCAGGGATAGACAAGCAGATAAATGAAGCTGGATGGAAGGCACAGCAGCACGCCCAGCATGGACCCTTGGTCTGTGATCAAGGTGTTATTACAGAGCAATGGGGAAGGGCAGACCTTTCAAAACAATGGTTCTCAGCTGGGTGAGGTGGCTCATGCCTGGAATCCCAGTGCTTTGGGAGGCTGGTGCAGGAGGATTGTTTGAGGCCAGGAGCTCAAGACCAGCCTTGGCAACATGGCAAAACCCTGTCTCTACAAACAATAAGAAAATTACCTGGGTGTGGTGGCGTGTACCTGTAGTCCCAGCTACTCAGGATCCTGAGGTGGGAGGGTCACTTGAGCCCAGTTGTTCAAGGTTATAGTGAGCTATGATTGCACTACTGCACTCCAGCCTGGGTGACAGAGTGAGATCCTGTCTAAAAAGAAAAAAAAAAAAAGAAAGGCCGAGCGCGGTGGCTCACGCCTGTAATACCAGCACTTTGGGAGGCAGAGGTGGGCGGATCACGAGGTCAGGAGATCGAGGCCATCCTGGTTAACACTGTGAAACCCCGTCTTTACTAAAAAATACAAAACAAAATTAGCCGGGCGTGGTGGCGGGCGCCTGTAGTCCCAGCTACTCGGGAGGCTGAGGCAGGAGAGTGCCATGAACCCAGGAGGCGGAGCTTTCAGTGAGCCGAGATCGCGCCACTGCACTCCAGCCTGGGCGACAGAGCGAGACTCCGTCTCAAAAAAAAAAAAAAAAAGAAAAAAAGATTCTGAGCCCAATTGCATATCTATAGGGGGAAAAAACCCACTAAAATTCGTTCCCTATTGCACACTATTCACCAAACATCACCTCACAGGATATTATAGATCTGAACGTGAAAGGCAGAACTAGGCCCAGCATGGTGGCTCATGCCTGTAATCCCAGCACTTAGGGAGGCTGAGATGGGGGAATCACTTGAGCTCAGGAGTTCAAGACCAGCCTGGGCAACATAGTGAGACCTCATCTCTACTGAAAATTAAAAAATTAGCTGGGCCTAGTGGCACACACCTGTAGTCCCAGCTACTCAGGAGGCTGAGGCACCAGAATCGCTTGAACCTGTAAGGCAGAGGTTGCAGTGAACCATGACTGCACCACTGCACTCTAGCCTGGGTGACAGAGTGAAACAGTATCTCAGAAAAAAAAAAAAAGAGAGAGAGAGAGAAAGAAAGAAGGAAAGAAAGAAAGAGAAAGAAATAAAGAAAGAAAGGCAGAACTAACTATAAAGCCTTTAGTAAATAATGGAGTTTTTGTAAATGAATATAAAAAGAAGAAACGCAATGGAAAAGAATAACTATCGGCAACTCACAATGAAGGAAGTTCAGATGACATCTAAACATGTGAAAAAGGGCTCTGTCTCATTAGAAACAAGGAAATTGCACATTAAAACCACAATAAGATTGTCAAACATGACTGGGAGCAGGTGGCTCACGCCTGTAATCCTAGCACTTTGGGAGGCCGAGGCGGGTGGATCAAGAGGTCAGGAGATTGAGACCATCCCGGCCAACATAGTAAAACCCCATCTCTACCAAAAATACAAAAATTAGCTGGGCGTGGTGGCATGTGCCTGTAATCCCAGCTACTCAGGAGGCTGAGGCAGGTGAACCAGGGAGTCAGAGGTTGCAGTGAGCCAAGATCGCACCACTGCACTCCAGCTTGGCAACAGAGCCAGACTCCATCTCAAAAAAAAAAAAAAAGGTTGCCAAACATGTAAAAGTCTGATGGAACTGTCAATAGGTGTATTGTCATTGGAAACAGCTTGGCGATATCTATTAACTTTAAAGATACACACTCTCGGTCAGCCAGAGATGCAAACACATGTCCAACCAAGCCTAAGGAGGCATCTCTTTACTAGGTGGGTCATGCCCGTGCAGGATTTCTCTAAATATTTTAGTTGGTGCACAGATCTTAAACCTCAGTCATTTGACCTGTGGGAGCCCATTTCTAACATCCACAAGCTAATAACAAGCACTAATGTTGCAAATGAAAAGACATTTAAAATGCTCATTTTACAAATTATCAAAGCCTCCAGTGTTGCATGGTAGATCAACAACCATTAGTAGCCTTCCACAGTGAGACCTTTCTTTTTTTTTGAGACTGAGTCTCACTCTGTCACATAGGCTGGAGTGCAGTGGCATGATCTCGAGTCACTGCAACAACCTCCGCCTCCCGGGTTCGAGTGATTCTCCTGCCTCAGCCTCCCGAGTAGCCAGGATTACAAGCATGAGCCACCATGCCTGGCTAATTTTTGTATTTTTAGTAGAGACGGGGTTTTACCATGTTGGCCAGGCTGGTCTCGAACTCCTGGCCTCAAGTGATCCACTCGCCTGGGCCTCCCAAAGTGCTGGGATTACAGGCATGAGCCACTGCGCCCAGCCTACAGTGAGACCTTTCTGATCAAATGTTAGCTCACTGTCCAAGGTTAGGAACTCCCAACTAGAATGACTTGTCCTCAGGTGTCAATTAAGACCAACCTACCTGAGGTAGACACTCTGATGTGCCTCCTGGATCCCACTTCAAGCAGGGGCTTGTTTTCCCAGCACTGGCAGTGCTGTGAGCAGATAGCTCTCAGTTGCCAGCCCCTTCAGGAGTGGCCTTAGCTGCAGAAAGCCTCCTTGTGCAAGGGCATACACTTCCCAGGGCAGCCTACATCCATAACTGATCAATGAGGGGATATGAAGGCCTGGTCACCTTCAGCCAGCTCAAGAAATCTCTGATGGACCTAGCTCCAGAGTTTTCCTGAAGGATCATCCAAGGCTGTGCTAGGGACTGTATCATAGCTGTATGGTCCCTCTGTCCAATCCTACCTCTTCCGCTTTCTTTCACATGCATTGATAGCAAGAATGCTCGCTAGTAAACAGTCTGTGCGCTCAACTCCATCGCAGAGCCGGCTGGTTAGAGAAACCAAACTCCCAGCACTTTGGAAGGCCAAGGCGGGTGGATCACTTGTGGTCAGGAGTTCGAGACCAGCCTGGCCAACAGGGTGAAACCCCATCTCTACTAAAAATACAAAATTAGCCATGTGTAGTGTTGAGAGCCTGTAATCTCAGCTACTTGGGAGGCTGAGGCAGGAGAATCGCTTGAACCCAGGAGGCAGAGGTTGCAGTGAGCTGAGATCATGCCACTGCACTCTAGCCTGGGTGACACAGCAAGACTCCGTCTCATCTTTACTAAAAATACAAAAATTATCCGGGCCTGGTGGCACGCACCTATAGTCCCAGCTGCGCAGGAGATAGAGGTCGCAGTGAGCCAAGATCGCACCACTGCACTCCAGCCTGGCCGACAGAGCAAGACTCCGTGTCAAAAAAAAAAAAAAAGAGGCTTTGGGGCCAGATGCAATGGCTCACGCCTATAATCCCAACACTTTTTGGGAGGCTGAGGTAGGAGGATCGCTTGAGCCCAGGAGTTTGAGATCAGCCTGGGCAACATAGGGAGACCCTGTCTCTACCAAAAAAAAAAAAGTAATCGTGGTGGGGGGTGGCACGTGCCTTGTAATCCCAGCTACTCAGGAGGCTGAGGTGGGAGGGTCACTTGAGCCCAGAAGTTTGAGGCTGCAGCAAGCCATGATCGTGCCACTGCCCTCCAGTCTGGGTGACCAGAGTGAGACCCTGTCTCAAAAAAGAAAGAAAGAAAGAAACTTTGGCCAGAATTATATCATGACTTTGAGAAAAGCACCCAAGGTATTGGTTTTGCGGATTGTGCAGAGTCATTAAGAAAAGGAACAGGCACTTCTGCTTTTAGCCAAAATCAAGTAACAGGGACCAAATGTAACTTCTCATCTGAAACAGCCAAAAAATCCCAGACTATATAAGTGAAACAAAGGTTTTAAAGACACTGGATATCAGGCAATGAAGGACAGTGGCCCCTGAGAAATGGGAAATAAACAAGGTGAGCCCTATGACTGTCCCAGCTCACTGCTGTGATAAGGGATAGAGTTTCCAGGCCATAGCACAGGGAGGAGGAATTGAGGTAAAATCTGGTAGACTTCTTGAATCGAAGAAATTTTTTTGTCATAATATTGTACTATAGTTTTGCAATATGTTATTATGGGGGAAACTTGGCAAAAGGATACACTAATTTCTCTGTGTTCTTTTTTTTTTCTCAATGGGAACGTGGGGGTGGGGACAGGGTCTTGCTCTGTTGCCCAGACTGGAGTACAGTGGTATGATCACACCCACTGCCGCCTTGACCTCCTGGGCTCAATCGATCTTCCCACCTCAGCCTTCTGAGTAGCTGGGACTACAGGTGTGTGCCATTGGGAAAAATACACTGTATCAACACCAGTGGGAAGAAAGCTGGGGTAGCTATATAAATATCAATTTAGATTCCAGAGCAAAAAAATATGGAAAAGAAGGCCATTCCATAATGATAAAAGAGTCAATTAATCAAGAGAACATAACAATGCCAAACACTTACGTACCTGGCCAGGCGTGGTGGCTCACACCTGTAATCCCAGCACTTTGGGAGGCCAAGATAGGTGGATCACCTGAGGTCAGGAGTTCGAGACCAGCCTGGCCAACATGGTGAAACCCCGTCTGTGCTAAAAATACAAAAATTAGCCAGGTGTGGTGGCGCATACCTGTAGTCCCAGCTACTTGGGAGGCTGAGGCAGGAGAATCGCTTGAATCCAGGAGGCAGAGGTTGCAGTGAGCCAATATCACACCACTGCACTCCAGCCTGGGTGACAGAGTGAGACTCAGTCTCAAAAAAATAAAAATAAAAAATAAGACACTTATGTACCTAAAACAGAGCTTCAAATTACATGAAGCAAAGCAAACAGAATTGCAGGGAGAAATAGGTTTCAATTCCCCTCTTTCAAAAGCTGATAGAGCAAGTAAGCTAAAAAAAAGTCGACAAGGATTTAGTTGATGTAAACAACATTGTATTAGTTTGCTAGGGCTACCATAACTAAATACCACAGACTGAATGGCTTAAACAACAGAAATTTATTTTTTTCTAATTCTAAAGCTGGAAGTTCAAGATCAAGGTGTCAGCAGTTTTTGTTCCTCCTGAGCCCTTGCTCCTTGGCTTACAGATGGCCACCTTCTTGCTGTGTCCTCACATGGCCTTTTTTTCTGTGCACTTGTGCCCCTGCTGTGTCTTTCTCTTCTTTTTTTTTGGGGGGGGGGCGGGGGTTCAAGTTCTCACTCTGTCACCCAGGCTGAAGTGCAGTAGTGCGATCATAGCTCACTGTAACCTTAAAGTGTTGGGCTCAAGTGATCCTCCCACCTCAGCCTCCTGGGAAGCAGGGACCAGAGGTGCACACCCCAATGCCCAGCTAATTAAAAAAAAATTTTTTTTGTAGAGATGGGACCTCACTATGTTGCCCAGGTTGGTCTTCAACTCCTGGCCTCAAGTGGTTCTCCCACCTCGCTGCCTAAGGTGCTGGGATTACAGGCATGAGTCATTCCACCCCACCTCTTCCTCTTCTTTTTTTTTTTTTTTGAGTTTTGCTCTTGTCGACCAGGCTGGAGTGCAATAGCGCGATCTTGGCTCACTGCAACCTCTGCCTCCCAGGTTCAAGTGATTCTCCTGTCTTGGCCTCCCATAGTGCTGGGATTACAGGTGTGAGCCACCACACCCAGCCTTCCTCTTCTTATAAGAACACCAATCCTATTGGATTAGGACCCCACTATTATGAACTCATTTAACCTTAATTTCCTCTTTTAAAGGCCCTATCTCAAAATACAGTCACACTGGGGTTAAGGCTTCAACATATAATTTTTGGGGAAACACAATTTAGTCCATAACAAACACTACTGACCAGCACTGGCTGACCTGGGTACCTGCAGGCCACCAGGATTGCTAAAACATCTGTCAATGTTGTGACTGAACCTTCTGAAATGAAACTAGCCTTCATTTTGGATTCTTGGAGTGTTTATTCTTGTGTAATCTTATCAGTGTCCTTGAACTTGGGTCATTCAACAAGTACTGCCAAGGGACATAGATATTTGCTTTGATACTTTAATAGTTTCAATGGTGATGACAGTGATAACAGGAACAGCTAATAAGTACTACAGTCACTACGCATCAGGCATTCTGTAAAGTTTGATGCAGATTAGTTCACAGAATCTTACAAGAACCCTATGATGAAAATACTTTTAGAAAATACTAAAGATGTTAAAGCATATAATCAGTTGACTTAAAGTTAAAAAAAATACTAAAGATGAAACTGAGACACCAAGAGGAGAAACAGCTTGTCCAAGGTCGCACAGTTATTAATACATAGCAGGACCTGAGGATATTCATACACTCTAACTAGGTAAGTGGTCAAGTATTAAGGCATTCTGGGTAACTTCAGAATTGATTTTCTCATACCACATGATAGTAGGCAACATTTACATGGGTGACAAAAACTATTGCAAGTTATTTTATACTATATACAGAGAGGACTACATATGTATATTATATCAATAATGACACAGCAAAGACAACATGTGGTTCACTTGTCCAGAAAAAATGAAAATTATTTGGAGTATATTCGAAATTTCATTTACAATCATTTTATAAATTGAATCAAAATTTATTAAATATGGATGATGTAAACCAACAGATATTACACTTTTTTTTTTTCACCTACGATGGGTGGTGAAACCCATGGTGGGTCAGTGTATATGTGCTTAGAATAAATGTGTAAACCTTGAGAAAATTTTTACAAAGTGCATTTCTGATTGAAACCAAAAGTAGACATTTCAGAATTACTTGCTTGGTGGAAATTGCTTTTTATTTGTTTAATTAATTACACTTTAAAAATAATTGCTGACCATACTGAATTGCAATCCCTACCAAGGGAGCTACCAGGGAGGAAGAGAGGTGTCTGTCACTGTCTATGGCATCTTAAAGGTGGCCTGCACTGCTCAGTGTTTGTTTATGGGTTCATACTGATCTCTTTGCTTAACTATTTTCCTATTTGAGAAATAATCATACTTAGCGCAGAATGTCCTCATCAGAGTAAATCTTTAATAATAAAATTATACGACTATTATTTGATTTAATCATGTTTTTCCACTCATCTGATCCTTGGGTTTGGAAATGGAAAATATATCAGCCGGCACTTTTTTTTTTTTTTGACGGAGTCTCGCTCTGTCGCCCAGGCTGGAGTGCAATGGCGCTATCTTGGCTCACTGCAAACTCCACCTCCCGAGTTCACGCCATTCTCCTGCCTCAGCCTCCCGAGTAGCTGGGACTACAGGCGTCCACCACCACACCCGGCTAATTTTTTTTGTATTTTTAATAGAGACGGGGTTTCACTTGTGTTAGCCAGGATAGTCTTGATCTCCTGACCTCGTGATCCACCCGCCTCGGCCTCCCAAAGTCAGCCTGCACTTTTGTTTAATTTTATGAAAATATGGAGGTACCCTATATAACATATAATGAACTTAAAAAAAAATAATTAAACAAGCCAGGCGTGGTGGCTCACGCCTGTAATCCTAGCACTTGGTGAGGCCGAGGCAGGCGTATTGCTTGAGCTCAGGAGTTCAAGACCAGCCTGGGCAACACGGTGAAACCCCGTCTCTACTAAAATACAAAATATTAACCGGACGTGGCGGGGGGCGCCTGTAGTCCCAGCTACTCAGGAGGCTGGCACAGGAGAATCGCTTGAACCGGGGAGGTGGAAGTTGCAGTGAGCAGAGATCTCGCCACCGCACTCCAGCCTGGGCAACGGAGCGAGACTCTGTCTCCAAAAAAAGAACTCTGTCGGTTAAATGGTGTGTTTTTCATAGGGATAGCACATTGAAATTACTACTCAATGAATTTTGCTAAGAAAGACTTTTTAATAAGAACAGTTAAAAAGTCATGGTTAAATTCACTTAGTTGTAAATTTCCTACACCTCTCCCCTCCAGGGTTGTATATTAAAAATCCCTTCCAGGAATGTACAGAAGTGGAAACTTCCACATTCTACTTTTATTAAGGATTTCGATAGAACAATTACTGTTGCCTCATCACTAATTTAAAAGCAACATTAAGTTCCTGGTTTGTAGCCGGTCTCAGGCCCACACACCTCCCATTGGCCACCCCCTGTTCATAGCTATTGGTCTGTCAGTGGCTCCGTGGTGAAGTAGAGCCTATCAATGCCTGGGGTATCCCAAGGCCCGCCTTCCACTGCACTGCCATTGGCAGATCTCGCTGCCTGTTGGGGGACCTGGAGCGAATCGAGGCTCCCTGGGTTGGCAGAGAGGAGCTGGTGGTTGAGGGCCCTGAGTCAAACCTGTGTTCCCGGCCTCAGAGAAATGTGCATGCACGGTCATCTCCCCGGAAATGAACAGCTGAGAGGGCGGCGGTGGGATGGGGTCCCAGAGATGGCGCTCTCCAGGCCGCAGCAGGGGCCGGCGAGGTGGGCGGCTTTGGGAAATGAGAGTGGCACGTTTTAGAGGAGGTCTCCAGGCAGGCAGGACTGCTGGGTGGATCTGGGATTCCTTAAGGAGGTGTCCATGGCCGCACCCTTGTTAAACACTTTTTATCTAACGAAGCACTCTCTCCTTTTCCCCTACGGTGAGGGCAGCCTGAACCTTAATGTCTTCAGCTATAAAAGTAGCACTACAACGGCAGTCGGCGAACACTTGAGATTTAAAAAATTTTTCAGGCATGTTTCTGAGACTTTAAAATGAACAACAATAAAAATCAACAAGTACTTTGATAGCTTTACATTTTTTTCCAGATGGATAATTACAAGGGGGATGTCAGAGAACTATAACCAGCTAGTTTGGGTTTTAATTTTTGTTTTAATACATGGTACTTCTAATGGTTTAAATATGGTGGTGATGATAATGATAAAAAATCAAGAAGGTCAGGCGCTGTGACATGCGTCTGTGGTCCCAGCTTTCTGGGAGGATCGCTTGAGCCCAGGAGGTCGAGGCTGCAGTGAGCTGTGATTGCACCACTGCACTCCAGCCTGGGTGACAGAGCGAGACCCTGTCGCAAAACCAAACCAAACCTAAATCACTTTAAAGGCCTTCATGCTTTAAAGTGTCAGGTACCTGTAAGGTACTTGGCTGAAGTGCCAGTTGAGATGGGTGTGAAGTGAGTCTATGAGTTCTTGGGGGAGAAAGCATTGCCTTTGAGTGGGCTGTGTCCCCTACCCTTCCCCTCCTTCCCCCTATCCTGCGAAAGCAACGAGCTTTTGCTGGCATTTTTCTCATCTTTTTATAAACGTTGAACGATGGAGCCAGAAGTCTGTCTTCAAATAATGCCTAGGAATTAAAGTTTTTAAACAATTTAAGTGAATTGAAATATAAAATGCACTCCCCTATTCCCCTCCCCAAAGCCCCTCACTGAGCTCCAAACAGGAGTTGTTCCCGACCCCACTGGCACTGAGGTGGTTGCCAGGACTCCTGCAGTGGGAGATGGAGATTCAGGGCCTAGGGATTTAATTTCAGAAAAAAAGAATTTTTTCAAAATAATTTCCCCAACCAATAAGAATTTGTACAAACACAAACGTTTAGAATTATGTTTGAGGCCTTCTTTTTTTTTTCTTTTGCCACACAGTTCTTATTCTGGTATATTACACATAAAGCAAAATATATCCATTTTCAGTATAGAGTTCAATGAGGCCAGGCAAGGTGGCTCATGCCTGTAATCCCAGCACTTTGGGAGGCCGAGGTGGGAGGATCACTTGAGCCCAGGAATTCAAGACCAGCCTGGGCAACATAGTGAGACTCCATCTCTACAGAAAATTTTAAAAAATTAGCTGAGTGTGGTGGTGTGTGCCTGTAATCCCAGCTACTTGGGAGGCCGAGGTGGGAGAATTACTTAAGCCCAGGAAGTCAAGGCTGCAGTGAGCCATGATTGTGCCACCGCACTCCAGTCTGGGTGACAAAGCCAGACTCTGTCTCAAAAATAAAAAAAGATAATAATAAAAATAGAGTTCAATGAGTTCTGACAAATGCATACAGAACATTCCAATCACCTGCAAAAGTTCTTTAATGTACTTCCCAGTCATTCTCCCTCAAAACAACATCTAATGTGATTTCCTTCACTATAGATTAGTTTTGCCTGGTTTAGATTTCATACAGGTGGACTACAGTATTTCTCCTTTGTGTCTGGCTTTTTTCATTTGGCCCCATGTCTATGAGATTCATCTATGCTCTTCCTATATGTCAGTACTTTGTTCCCTTTCATTGCTGAGTAGTATTCCATAACCCCGTTGTTGTATTTCTTTGTCAGTTCTGTTTCTGGACACCTGGGCTGTTTCCAGTTTTTTGATATTATGAAAAAGCTAATCTGAACATTTGCATACAAGTTTTTGTGCAGATATACTGCAATAGTAGCATGTTGTAGCTGGCTCACCAGAGCAGATTTTGTGCATCTCTTTTAAATCTGTTCAGCGACTGTCACATCAGTAGCCTGAAATAAGCCACGGGGACAGTACAAATTAGAGCTATTTTCTTCCTGGAGAGTTGGTTGTTAAACATTTACCAGCACACCATTGGACACGTGTTTTCATTTCTCTAGAGTAAATACCTAGGAGTGAGATTGCTGAATTGCATGGCAGGTCTATGTTTAATTTTATATGAAACTGCCAAACTGTTTTGAAAGTGCTTGTGCCACTTTACACTCCCAATAGCAATGTATGAAAGTTCCAATTGCTCTACATTCTCATCAATACGTAGTATTGTCAGTCTTTTTAATTTTAGCCATTGGAGTTGGGCATGGTGGCTCACGCTTATAATCCTAGAGTGTTGGGAGAACGAGACCAGGAGCTTGACACCAGCCTGGGCAACATAGTGAGATTCTGTCTCTCTAAAAATTTTATTTAGCCATTAAATGGTGAAGATTCAAATAGAAAAGTGGAGTTGGGGCCAGGTGTGGTGGCTCAAGCCTGTAATCCCAGCACTTTGGGAGGCCGAGGTGGGCAGATCACTTAAGGTCAGGAGTTTGAGACCAGCCTGGCCAACATAGTGAAATCCTGTCTCTACTAAAACTATAAAAATTAGCCGGGCATGGTGGTGGGCGCCTGTGGTCCCAGCTACTCAAGAGGCTGAGTTACCCAACTGATTTTTTTTTTTTTTTTTTTTGCATTTTTACTAGAGGTGGGGTTTCGCCATGTTGGCCAGGCTGGTCTCGAATTCCTGGCCTCAAGTGATCCGCCTGCCTTGGCCCCTCAAAGTTCTGGGATTACAGGCATCAGTCACCACACCCGGCAAGAATGGAAAGTTTTATTACTGAATAAGCACTACACCAGACTGTGATGCACATCACAAACAATCGGCTAAAGAGGTTTCAAAGACAAAAGAAATCTCATCCGTTTATGTAACAGGCAGATACAGCCCATTACAAACATATTCTCAAACAGTAACTTGTGCTCAAGTAAGAAACTTGACAGCACCATTTGGTACACATACTTCATCCCAAATTCACCTAGTAATTGGTGTGGCTATCTGTGTTAGTTAATTGCCTTTATCCAAAGGAAAACGAAAACTCGTATCTTTATGACAAGCAGGTAATAACTTGAAGCCAGGCACGCAGATCAAATTCCCATGAAGACAGGGGAAGACAGGGGAAGACAGGGGTGCTATTTTCATTGATGTTTACATTTCATCAAAGAGATGGCTACGAGGCTCTTAAGAAAAACATTCCGGGGTTGTAAAACTGGCAAGAGATCTTGCCAGTTTTACATACATCTCAAAGGGACAGAGAAAATTTTACAGTTACAAGTTTTCTAAAGGAAATGCTCTAAGAGAGACGTCTCTCTCTTTTGACACCAGGGAAAATTCGATTTTTAAAAATTTGTGTTTACCCCACAGTACCTCCACACATTGACTGGCATCGTGCTCCATTCACCGCACTTCCCTCTTCACCTGGCCACCTGTGACTAGTTTTTCAAAATCCTAATCAACCCCATTCCTAAAGGAAGCCTCCCAGACAGAAGGCCGCCCCTCCTAGGGCCAGCCCCCCAACCCCCACCACACCAGAGACCCGCTGTCCTCAAAGGCTATGAACTACAGTCTCCTAGAGCCGGTGAACATCGCCGATCATTTGTTCTGATTCCAACCCATTTCAAAGATGGTAAAACTGAGACACAGGAAAATAATAAAAGGGTGCTTAGGGCACTGGCCCAAAAAGGGTACTTAAGGATTTCTCCGTCCAGATGCCAGAGCCCTAAGGTCAGCCCCAAATGACCTTAAAAAGTCCTGCTTTATTCGTCTATGCCACTATTGAGGTTAAAGCCCTAGGCACGCAGGTCTTGCCCCAACTGCGCCTGCGCGAGTCAGGACTTGCGCTTGCCCCCGATCTTGACGTTTCAGGCTGCCCCTCCTAATCCGGAACACGACTCACATTCCGTTGGTCTTGCCTTGACAGACGTGACCTTGATCCAATAAGAGTGGAAGGATGAGTCCCGCAGAGCCAATAACGAGAGTCCGAGAGACGGCGAAGGCGGACTCTGTGAGGAAACAAGAAGACAGGCCCAAGATGGAGGCGGCGGTGGCTGTAGCGGCGTGACAGGTGAGGGCGGACCCGGGAGGGCTCGGTTTCTGGAGCGGCTGCCGGGCACGGGCAGGGCGCCCGGACCGAAAGCTCAGCTCCAGGATGGCTGCGCCCGGGCCCCGGCGTCCCCCGCCCGGAACCGGAGGAGTGGTTTGACCCGGGGCGAGACCATCGTCGACAGCGGGGGTGGGGTGGGTAACAGGAATAGGCGGGCAAGGCTGCGGGTGATGGTTTCGCCCGCTGCTAGTGGTGGTACGCCTGCGCAGAGCCGGAAGCCCTTTGGTAGGCGGGACCCTACCAACTGGTGCCGGGATTCCGTCTTAAACCCCCTAAGGTGTCCAATGACCTTTCCTTACCAACTGCGGGGAGTGTGTGGAAACGGGGTTCACTCCCCGGTTTCCTTATTCTGGATCAGTGTCTGACCCCCTGGGGGGGGGGAGAATGTCAGGATTCTCGCCTCTGTAACCGCCTTCCATGATCCCCCATTCAGTTTACACCAGTAATGTGCCTGTGACCCCCTCACTGGTTGTCAAGGAGAATTTTGGAGCTCCCTCTTTACCTCCATTTTTCTCCCCGCAACACCATACCTTCTCCTTTTGCTATGACAGTGTCTGGTGATCCACCATTACCTCCCCAGTTTGGCTCGATGTCTGGTCATTTCCATTTCCACCCTTCTCCCCATTACAGTCCCTAGTGACACCTGTTACATCTCCCTTCCGCATAGTATGTAGTGACCCCCACCCATGAACTCCTCATCATAAAGTCTTGGGACTTCCATTAGCCACCTAACACGGTGTCTGTGGTCCTAACATCAACATTACACCCCAGGGCTTAGGGATGTCCACAGTGCCCTTTAAGGATATGTTTGGTGCAACCTCCATCTTCCCCACACTAAGGGCAATATCTCATGATCCTCTCTTTCCCATCACCCTGCCTGCGACTCCTCCCTCACCAGAGTATCTGGCACTTCCCCCGTTCTCTGTTAAAAAGGCAGGACACTTTGGGAGGCTGAGGCGGTGGATCACCTGAGGTCAGGAGTTCGAGACCAGCCTGGCCAACATGGTGAAACCCCATCTCAACTAAAAATACAAAAAATTAGCCAGGCGTGGTGGCACACGCCTGTAGTTCCAGCTACTAAGGAGGCTGAGGCGGGAGAATGGTTTGAACCTGGGAGGTGGAGGTTGCAGTGAGCTGAGACCGTGCCATTGCACTCCAACCTGGGCAACAAGAGTGAAACTCTGTCAAAGAAAAAAACAAACAAACAACCAGGACATTCTGTTCGTGCTTCTTATGTACCTGACAGCTCAGTGCAGTGTGTATTGACTTCCCCATTGGTCCCCAGCACAGAGTCTTCTGTGCTCCTGTACCCTCCAGGACAGTATGCTCTGTCCCCCTTCCTTGTTCTCTCCACCCCCAACCCTGTGCAGTGAAGCTGAGACCTTGGCACTCATGAGTGAGAAAAGCAACAGGAGGGTCTGAGCAGAGGAGGAACTAGAAGGACTTCAGATGTGAGCAGGATCTCTTGGGCTGTCATGTGAAAATTAGGCTGCAGGGGGCGACAGGAGCCTGGACTTTGAATTTTATTTTGTCCCCTGCCACTTTGCTTCCAGTCTATCATTATTGGACCTCTGAATTCTGTCTGCCTTCTTGTAGGAGCCCCATGGCACCTGCCCAGCCCCACCTCAGCCCATCTTGACAAAGTCTAAGGCTCCATGGAGCCACCACGGGGCCCCCCTGCCAATGGGGCCGAGCCGTCCCGGGCAGTGGGCACCGTCAAAGTGTACCTGCCCAACAAGCAACGCACGGTGGTGAGTCATGGAAGCGAAATGGCAGGGGCTGTGGATGGACCCAGTTGTAACTCTGGGATCAAAAGGGTGACAACGGTTGGGGGAGGCCTTTGCAAAAGGATGGGAACATCAACTGTGGCCTTTGTTGGGCAATGAGGACCCCTACATCTGCACATACACACAGGTGACTGTCCGGGATGGCATGAGTGTCTACGACTCTCTAGACAAGGCCCTGAAGGTGCGGGGTCTAAATCAGGACTGCTGTGTGGTCTACCGACTCATCAAGGGGTGAGTGTGGCAGCCCCACGCCCACCCACTGGGTGTCCCACCTCCCATCCCCTCCTCAGTCATTTGATTCCTTCTGTTCTTTATCACAGAGTCTTCCATTAGTCTTCCCTTAGTCTTTAGTCCCTCCTTATCTGCAGGGTACGTGTTCCAAGACACCCAGTGGATGCTTGAAACCACAGATAGCACCGAACCCAATTGCTATCAGCCGGAACATGTTTCTATTCTTGTCTTCTACCCATAAATGTAATGCCTTTTCCGTCTTAACTAAGCATGTATCATGCACTCCGGCCATCGCTTTTGCAATATGAGGTATGACGTCAAAACCAGCATGAATTTATTTTTCCTTCTTCACGGTTCCAAAGATGGAAGATTCGGCTGGGCATGGTGGCTCACGCCTGTAATCCCAGCACTTTGGGAGGCCGAGACGGGTGGATCACAAGGTCAGGAGATCGAGACCATCCAGGCCGACACGGTGAAACCCCGTCTCTACTAAAAATACAAAAAAAAAATTAGCCGGGCGTAGTGGCGGGCGCCTGTAGTCCCAGCTACTCGGGAGGCTGAGGCAGAAGAATGGCGAGAACTCAGGAGGCGGAGCTTGCAGTGAGCCGAGATCGCGCCACTGCACTCCAGCCTGGGCGACTGAGCGAGACTCTGTCTCAAAAAAAAAAAAAAAAAGATGGAAGATTCTTTCTTACAGTAGATCTCAACAACCTCAGCATACGATTTTCTTTGCTTTCAAGTCAAGAACTTTTACCTTTTTGCCTAAAGGAAGCACTTTACAGCTTCTCTTTGGCATGTCCGAATTGCCACCAACACTACTCCTGTGCTTTGGGGCCATTAAGTAAAATGGCGATCACTTGAAGACAGCCACTATGATATTGAGTCAGTTGTTTGATAACTGAGCAGGCTACTAAGTGATGGGTGGTAGCATAAACAGTGTGAATCTTCTAGATAAAGGGATGATTCACATCCTGGGTGGGATGGTGCAGGATTTCATCATGCTACTCAGAATGCACGCAATTTAAAACTTATGAATTGTTTATTTCTGCAATTTTCAATTTAATACTTTCCCACCCGGTTGACCACAGGTAACTGAAACCATGGAGAGTGAAACCACAGATAAGGGAGGACTACTGTAGTTCAAGTAATCTATGAGTTCATCCATCTTTTGTTTTGTTACTTCATTGGTTCATTGGCCTGTAAGGTCAACCAACTCATTCTCCCCTGGCCCCCAAGTCCTCACCCTGGTCCATCACTTCCCAGATTTCATCTATTTTGTCCTTTCACGATGTCATGACTTCATCAGCTGTCTTCTTCCTCATTTTCCCCATTCTTTGTCTGCTGAGTTGGGTCTTGCTGACCTTATTGATTCCTCTCTCGTGGGGTTCCTTAATTTTTTATGCAGTTCACACAGTGCACTTTATTTGTTGTTTCAGTGCCTCCTCAGCCCCCTTTTCGGGGGCTGGCTTAGCGCTTCTAAGATGTAGTTGTTTAGTTTCATTTGCTTCTCCCCTTCCGTTTCAGAGCATGGACTCTTCACACCGTCCTGCCTCTCATTACCCTTGTGGCCCAGGGCCAGTCATTTTATCCCTCTGAGCCTGTTTCCCATCTGTAAAGTGGGGGCAAGGATAATGACTAATTCCTAGAGTTGCTATGATGAGAATTAAACTTGCCAGACATGACCCTATGGGTAGCAGGCTTGGAGGGACTTGTGGGGGTTCCCTGCCTCACCATGGCCCCTGCCCACCCTCCCACTCATTCCTTTCCATGCCCCCTGCAGACGAAAGACAGTCACTGCCTGGGACACAGCCATTGCTCCCCTGGATGGCGAGGAGCTCATTGTCGAGGTCCTTGAAGATGTCCCGCTGACCATGCACAATTTTGTGAGTGCAGGGTGGACGGTGGGGGCGGATCATGGTGGGGAGTATCCTTGACCAGGTCTCAAACTTCCCTGCTCTGCGGCATCAGGTACGGAAGACCTTCTTCAGCCTGGCATTCTGTGACTTCTGCCTTAAGTTTCTGTTCCATGGCTTCCGTTGCCAAACCTGTGGCTACAAGTTCCACCAGCATTGTTCCTCCAAGGTCCCCACAGTCTGTGTTGACATGAGTACCAACCGCCAACAGTGAGCCCAGCCTGGGGTGGGTGGGGGGATGGGGAGCACAGAGACCCAGCCACAAGGCCCTTACAGACAGCTGACCTGTGTCCCCTTACTTTATACCCTTGATGCCCTCAAGGTTCTACCACAGTGTCCAGGATTTGTCCGGAGGCTCCAGACAACATGAGGCTCCCTCGAACCGCCCCCTGAATGAGTTGCTAACCCCCCAGGGTCCCAGGTAGGGGTGCCTTAGGTGAAGGGCTACTGGGGGAGAAAAAGATCTGGGGACTCTTGTAGACCACAAGCCATACTTTATTCATTTGTTTACTTGACAAACATTTATTGAGCACCTACAAGTGTGAGTAAGGGCATGAAACTGGGACCTTGGGCAAGTCACCTGATTTCTCTGGGCCTCAGTTTTCTCATCTGTAAAGAGGGGATAATGATACTTTCTACCATATAAGGTTCTGCTGAGGATTAAATGAGTTAAGACATGTTCAGTGCCTAGAACAGGATCTGGTATAGTGTAAATAATCAGTTCTTTTTATTATTAATTATAAATATATTTATAAGCATCTAACTACTTTGCTAATTCTTCTAGTATAACCATACTCAAGCCTTTCCATTTTGAAATATGCATTATTTTATCATAAATTACTTCCCTTTTATTGCTTCTTTATGTTAAATATTATACAAAACTATAGCTATATTAAAATATATTATTGCTCTAATATATATTTTATAATGTGCATATTTTATGGTATATTTATGTTATTGTATCATGTTGTATTACATAATGTTATATAATGTAGAACATCATACATGTTTATATGATACATAAAATAAAGTTAGGGTATTATATTATTTTAAATTATGAGTGTATATGCATTAATTACCTTTGAGTTTCATTTCAGGATAGTGAAGGGAACATTAACATATTTTTGTAACTACAATATGTTTAGCATATATCGTGTATAATGTATATATAACATAGAATATGGTAATATGTATACTTTAAAACATTGCTATTTTAATATAGATGATATGTATTATATAACATTTGAAGAGTACATGTAATTATAATATATAATTATAAAATATGGTACATTCCCCTTTCCCCACTATCTGTGTGGCTTGCTATCCTGCCTGTAGGAGTTTACTCCAATGTCACCTCCTTCTCAGAGAATCCTTTCCTGACACTTTCTAGGAACACTTTGTGTCTCCTTATTTTGCTTTACTATTTTTCTTTATTGCACCTATCACCATCAGGCATATTATATATTTGTTTTTTATTTCAGCCCCACGAGGGCAAGAACTGTTATTTTGTTTTACAGTTTTATCTCCACCACCTAGAATGGTATCTGGCACACAGCAGGCACTCAATAAATGTTTCTTGAAGCAATGAATAATAGTACTGCCAGTGGACATTCGCTCTGTGTGAGCTAAATGCATGTTTATGGCTGGGGGTGGAGTGGGGGCTTTCTTGGTTCTCTGATTCCTGGCAGTGACTTCACAGCCTTTCACCTGGCAGGCCCCACACTCAGCACTGTGACCCGGAGCACTTCCCCTTCCCTGCCCCGGCCAACGCCCCCCTGCAGCGCATCCGCTCCACATCCACTCCCAACGTCCATATGGTCAGCACCACGGCCCCCATGGACTCCAACCTCATCCAGGTTGGTGCTGTGGGGAACAATGCCAGGGACCACTGGGCAGAGGGGAGAGCCATTCCTGTTGGCCTCCATGCCCTCTTTTTGACTCCTGTCCCTCTTCTTCTAGCTCACTGGCCAGAGTTTCAGCACTGATGGTGAGTCCCCCGTGCCTGCACCCTGACCCCCGCTGCCCCACTTGCCTCCACTCATATCCTTTCTGCAACTGCAGCTGCCAGTAGTAGAGGAGGTGGTGATGGAACCCCCCGGGGGAGCCCCAGCCCAGCCAGCGTGTCCTCGGGGAGGAAGTCCCCACATTCCAAGTCACCAGCAGAGCAGCGTGAGCGGAAGTCCTTGGCCGATGACAAGAAGAAAGTGGTATGCTTGAGGGAGATCCTTTTGGGAGCACCAAGGCTGAGTGATGTGGGATGAGGGATGTGGGCAGGCCTCTTAGATGCCACCCATCTGGCCCACAGAAGAACCTGGGGTACCGGGACTCAGGCTATTACTGGGAAGTACCACCCAGTGAGGTGCAGCTGCTGAAGAGGATCGGGACGGGCTCGTTTGGCACCGTGTTTCGAGGGCGGTGGCATGGCGATGTGGCTGTGAAGGTGCTCAAGGTGTCCCAGCCCACAGCTGAGCAGGCCCAAGCTTTCAAGAATGAGATGCAGGTGCTCAGGTGAGGTGGCACATTTGCGTGGATGGGAGTGGCAGGCCCGGCCTTGGCACCTCTCTGGGAAGAGGCCATGCTTGGAGTGCTTCCTGGACATCACCTGTGTTTGTGTTGTTAAACCATCATCAGAAGTTGTTTCTTTCTGAAGGGCGTCCCTTTCCCCTCTGGGAAATGGGTATGTTTAGAGGACCTGTGATCATGCAGTTGTTTGGGTTATTAATGAATGGCTCTGCCTCCAAAATGTGGGTCTTCTTATTTGCCGCTGCGAACTGGGTCTGGGTGTGGGCCACCATTCTCGTTACCACATTGCCAGGAAGGCTTGCATCTTTCCTTCCCCTCTGCTTGGACTACAACGGTAATGTTCTATTTATAGTGTTGGTTCTTGTTATTCATTAATTCTAATGCCTTGATTTAAACAATATTATCATCACCATAATCTAATCATTGCTTAATTTTTATAATTGCTATAATATGTAATCAATACAGTATTCATCTAGTCATGCTAAGAAAGCCAGGTGTCTCCTTTTTGCTGCTATAGTTACTATGTAGTATAGTACTGTATACCTATATACTACAGGTAGTACTGGATAGCTTCTACCAACCCGGGGGATGCCGGCATGGGCTTTTCCTCTCTGTCAAATGGGCACAATTATGTTACAGAGAATAAGGTAGCTAATACAATGATCAGTTTTACAGTTGAGGAACCTGAGGCCCAGAGAGGTTAAATGTCCTTCCCAAGGTTGTACAGTGAGTACCTGGTGAGGCCTAGATTTGAAGATGAGTCCAGACTCCAAGCTCTTTACCTCTAAGCTTCTCATGGTGCTGAACAGGCTCTAATCATCACATATCACCGATATTTTAATCCTGCATCTATCCATATTATATTGATACATCAATGAGGAAGGTTGGCATTCTACCTTCTCATCCGTGAGATGGTCACAGACCCAGGTAATGGTCAGAGTCAGAGGGGTGGGGGATGTTAATGATTAGAAATGCTGCTGTAGGCAGGGAGGGGGAGGGGCAGCAATTCCTCCCTCCTGCTTTTGTTGGGAGACTCGGATGGGGAAGCTCCGGATGGGGAAACTCCGCATATAAGCCCACAGCAGAGAATCATAGCCCAGTAAACACATCTCACAGATTCATGAAATCTGGCAATGCTGTGGTCGTGAGTGCCCCAAAAGACAGGGTGAAAATGAATGACCGAAGAAGGTAAAGAACAGTGCCACTCCTGTTGTGACAGTCACAGTAAGTGACAGTCACTATTTTTCCTCCCCACCTCTGACATTGCCCTCCCTGCCTGCAGGAAGACGCGACATGTCAACATCTTGCTGTTTATGGGCTTCATGACCCGGCCGGGATTCGCCATCATCACACAGTGGTGTGAAGGCTCCAGCCTCTACCATCACCTGCATGTGGCCGACACGCGCTTCGACATGGTCCAGCTCATTGATGTGGCCCGGCAGACTGCCCAGGGCATGGAGTGAGCCTCCCAGCCTGGGGAGGGGTGGGGGGAAAGGGTGGGGGAAATGAGGTAACCCCCAGCCAATCCACCACCTGCCTCCACCCCCACAGCTACCTCCATGCCAAGAACATCATCCACCGAGATCTCAAGTCTAACAGTATCTGTCCCTGGACTGGGGTTGAGGTGGGGGCGCAAGGGCTTAGAAGGATGCCTCTTGTGGGGGTTCTGGGAATTACAAAAGAGGGGCATGTGTCCCAGAGCTCCTTGCCAGGTGGCAGAACTGTGGCCAGCCAGGGGGCTTTAATGGCAGCCTGTTAGTCTGAAGTCAGAGGTGTGGCTGGTTCAGGTACTGTTCTTGGGAACTCTGGTTAGAGTCTGATGTGTGACAGTTGTGGAGGGCATTATGGTCAGCATCAGAGGCATAGTGAGTTCGGGTGCCCTCCGAGGGGCTTCCTGTTCAGAAGTCAACAGCGGGGCTGAGTGTGGGGGGCACTAGCAGGCATTCCCTGCCCATGTCAAGGTTGTAGATAGTTGGTGTGATATTAAGGGGCTCCTGGTCAGGATCAGAGGGATGAGTGGTATAAGGGCACCAATAGGAACCTCCCAGGCAGGGTGAGAGGCATGGCTATTAGGAGTCCCTGTAGTGGTCCTTGACCCTGGCGGACATCTTCCTACATGAGGGGCTCACGGTGAAGATTGGTGACTTTGGCTTGGCCACAGTGAAGACTCGATGGAGCGGGGCCCAGCCCTTGGAGCAGCCCTCAGGCTCTGTGCTGTGGATGGTGAGTTGGGCCAGGCTGGATGGGGGGTACGTGGGGATGTAGGCTCCAGGATTGGGGTGTGTGGGGCTGAGTGGGAACGGGGATGCCTGTGCCAGGTGTGGGTGTCTGGACTCCTCACGTCCCACCTCATGTGGGTGGCTCTGAGTTGTACGCTGTGTGGCCAGTGGGATCTGAGACTGTGGACCAGCCATTTGCTGACCTCTGTGGTCCCCCTGCCTGGTCTGGCCTGTTGTAGGCAGCTGAGGTGATCCGTATGCAGGACCCGAACCCCTACAGCTTCCAGTCAGATGTCTATGCCTACGGGGTTGTGCTCTACGAGCTCATGACTGGCTCACTGCCTTACAGCCACATTGGCTGCCGTGACCAGGTGAGCCCCACACCTTACCCACAGTTCCCTGGGCTGAGGGATCCCCTCAGGCATCCATACCCCACATCCCCTCCTTTTTGCACTGATGAATGCCACCCTTTCCCCAGAAACCTAAAATTTTGTGGGATAAAGACTCCCAGAATCTCTTGGGCTCCAGACACCTACAATAAATTCTCTGGGTCTCCCCTACCCCAACTTCCCTCTTCTCACATCCACAGCCCTCTGGGACAAAAATCCTCGAAGTCCAGAATACCCCGAATCTCTATACCTAGAATCCCCCAAGGCCCCCACATACCCCAAAGCCCTCTGTATCCCTAGACGCCTATAGTCCTCTGCTCTGGGTACTCAAAATCCCCCAGATCTCATTTCTCCCAGTATCCCATTTCTCCCCAGAAACAGAGCCCCTTTGTGCTTCTGGAATAGTCACAGGCACCCACAGTCACCTAGGCCTTCAGGTATCTAGCAGGCCTCAGGGCCGGGGTACCTAGAACCCTCTAGGCCTCAGACCCGCACAGAAGTACAAGCTCCCCCAGACCCAGAACTCCATGTTTCCCTGAGACTCAGTACTTTCCAGGTCCCTAAGCCTCCTAGAAACTCGTGGGCCTATAATCCTCTGAGCCCCAGATACCTACAATCCTGAACCCCAAATTTGAATCCCTCTGTTCTGAAAGCAGAGAATCCTCCCAAGTCCTCAGCGATGGAGAATCCTCTGGGCCCCGATACTGACAGTACCCCAGTTTGCTAAAAATAAACCTCCCAAGCCCCTCAATACAAAATTCCTTGGGCCTCCCAGCCCCTGACCCCAGATCACCCCTTTCCTGCCCCCCTCTGCCCCCAGATTATCTTTATGGTGGGCCGTGGCTATCTGTCCCCGGACCTCAGCAAAATCTCTAGCAACTGCCCCAAGGCCATGCGGCGCCTGCTGTCTGACTGCCTCAAGTTCCAGCGGGAGGAACGGCCCCTCTTCCCCCAGGTGGGCTGGGTAGGAGGGCTGGACACTTTGGGTGGGTGACTCTGGGATGGAGGAAGACTGAGATGGAGGCCGATGTGAATGTGAAAGCTCAGAGGTTGTGTGTGTGTGTGTGTGTGTGTATGTGTGTGTGTTTCCCCATGAGGCTGGGGCCTGGGGCTGTTGGGATGCCCATAGGGCTCTGGACACCCCTCCTCACCCCCACCTGCCCTCAGATCCTGGCCACAATTGAGCTGCTGCAACGGTCACTCCCCAAGATTGAGCGGAGTGCCTCGGAGCCCTCCTTGCACCGCACCCAGGCTGATGAGTTGCCTGCCTGCCTACTCAGCGCAGCCCGCCTTGTGCCTTAGGCCCCGCCCAAGCCACCGGGGAGCCAGTCTCAGCCCTCCACGCCAAGGAGCCTAGCCCACCAGCCAATCAATGTTCGTCTCTGCCCTGATGCTGCCTCAGGATCCCCCATTCCCCACCCTGGGAGATGAGGGGGGTCCCCATGTGCTTTTCCAGTTCTTCTGGAATTGGGGTCCCCCCAAAGACTGAGCCCCCTGCCTCCATCATTTGGTTTCCTCTTGGCTTTGGGGATACTTCTAAATTTTGGGAGCTCCTCCATCTCCAATGGCTGGGATTTGTGGCAGGGATTCCACTCAGAACCTCTCTGGAATTTGTGCCCGATGTGCCTTCCACTGGATTTTGGGGTTCCCAGCACCCCATGTGGATTTTGGGGGGTCCCTTTTGTGTCTCCCCCGCCATTCAAGGACTCCCCTCTTTCTTCACCAAGAAGCACAGAATTCTGCTGGGCCTTTGCTTGTTTATTTTGTTTCCCGACTCTTCTCTTGGGGTTCAGAGCCGCTGAGGGGTGGGATGAGTCCAGGCAAGGAGTGGAGGTCAGGGGGAGGTGCGGACCACATAAACAGCGTCACTGCACGCATCACCACAGGCGGCACGATGAACGAGGACCACATATGCCAAGCACGGCACAAGAGGAGGCCACGTCAGTCACAGACACAGACATCACGGCAAAGGTGGGGAAGCGGAGACCACTGGCCTTCCGTGTGCAAAGGATTCTGGGAAGATGAGTGGAATTTGCATATTTAAAGACAGCTGTCAGAGGCAGGAAACTGGGGAGGGAGTCCCTGGGGGAACCGAGGGGTCCTGGAAGTGGGAGGAGCTCCCAAGGTATTGAATGAGGTTGAGGGGGCTGGTGTTGGGTGGCATTTGAAGATGTGGATCTTCAGAGGGATGGAAGATCCATGGGAAGAGGCTCAACAGTAGGGGTTTCTTGAGGATTTGGAAAATTCTGATGGGAAATAGGTGTGCTGGAGAGATTTGGGACCAAAAATAGGGTTTTCCAGGAACTTCAGGGCTCCAGGAAGGGATTTTGCAATGGGTTGCCTGGTATTTGGGCACTTCCAGGAAGGAAAAGGCCCTCTGGGGAAACCAGGGTCAGAGGTCTTCAGGAATCTGGAGGTCCTAAAACAGAAGTAGATCTTGAAGTGACCAGGAGTGGGGTTCTAAAAGGACTTGGGGATTCCACATGTGAGAACTGGATTTAGGGCCAGGAGGAGTCAGGTTTCTCAAGGTACTCAGGGATCTTGAGGAATGAGAGGTGGAATCTTGGAGAACCGGGAGATGGGTTCTCAAGGGATGTGGAGACTCCAAAAGTGAGAAATGGATTCAGGGCCCAGAGAAGGGTTGCCCAGGGATTTTGGGGTTCTCAGTGTGGGGTATCAGTCGGAGAAGAGGCTGGCGAAAGACTTCCTCAGGCTGCGGATGGTCTCAGCTTTCACCTCGTCCTGGCTAAGGCTGGGCCTGGGCGGGGCTGGCTCTGGAAGGTTGAAGGCATTGGTCAGAGACTGGGATTTGCTAGAGAGAGACAAGGTGGAGGCGTGGGAGGAAGGGGGAAGAGGAAGGGGAGGAAGGGGAGAGAAACACAACGTTACCCCAGGCCCGGCCCCAGCCCTGCCCCTCTGATTCTGGGGCTGTGCCTGTGACCTCCCCACCCGCCACCATGGGCCTGGACCCTAACAGGTTCTCAAGGCTGGGAGGACTCAGGTGGAGTGGGTGGAGTCCTGGGCCAGGGAGGCGAGATCTGGGACAGGCTGGGAGGACTTGGATCCAGGGTGAAGTGTGGGATTCATGGGAAGAGTCCTGGGCAGAAGCTTCTCTGAATTCTTGGCTAGTTTGATACAAAGGGGAAGATGAGCAGGGAGGTTTCCAGTCTAAGGGTGAGGTGTCCAGGAGGGCCTAGGAAGGGCTTGGACCAAGGACAGGCTGTTGGGCAAGTCAGCCTAAGGCAGAGCAACTGGGTGGGGCAGGGAGGACGTCTGAGCTGGAGTGGGAGTTGGAATGGACCAGAAGAAGCAGATGGTTGATGATTCTCAGGGAGACTGAGATGGGCCAGAAGGATGTGGAGAAGGAGGAAAAGTATGAGGGTGGAGTGGAAGAGCGAGATGATAGGAGGACTAGGACTCAGGCCAGGAGTTTTAGGGATGGGTTGGGAGGGGGAGGGCCAGTTTGGCAGGGAAGGCTCTGGGCTGGGCAGGAAGTTGCAGACGGTGGGTCAGCCAGGTGCCTGGGAGGCCTTGGAGGAGGAAACTTTCCCAGGGCCTATGAGGAGGAATTCGAACAGAGGGCAGTTTCTATGGGATTCTAGCACCAAATTCCTGGGGTGGGGGTGTGGAGCCTCTGGTGGGCCGGGAGGAGCGAAAGCTTGGGGGAAGGGCTTGGCTCAGGCTGGAGAGAGTTCGTGGGACCCCTGCATAGGACCTGGGTCTGAGGAGCAAGGGAGCTAGGGCTACTCTACTGGGGCAGGGGCCCGCTTTGTGAGCAGCAAGGCGGGGGCTGCTGTAGGGGTCCCCTTACTTGAGCTGGGGGTGCGGAGGTCCCCCTGCAGCGGCGGTGGCGGGTGACGGCACGTCCTGGCTGGGTTTCTGGGCCAGCTGTGGCTTGGGACGTCCAGCGGGGCCCGGGCCGCTGGGCCGAGGCTGCTGCGTGGTGGGTGGCCCAGTGCGGGGCACGGGACCCGCCTGGCTGGCCTGGCGTGTGGGGCCGGCTGGGCCTGGGGGTTTCTGAGGCGGGCCCTGGCGCTGCTGCCCGCCCGGTGGGGCCCCAGAGGCCTTTGGCGGAGCCGGGCCGGAGACGGATGTCTGACGGGTAGCCTGTGGGGGGCCCGCCTGACGCTGGGGAGAGGGAGAGGCGGGCGGGCGGGCTGCTGGAGGCGCCCCGGGGCCTCCTGCCACTGGCCGGGATTGGCGGCCTTGACCCTGGGTCAGCGGCGCTGCCTGGGACGCGGGCTGCTGGGGCGCTGAGGTGGGACTTGGAAGGCGCTGGGGCAGGGGGCTGCCAGCTGGGGGTCCAAGGCCTGAAAGGTGCTGCTGGCCCTGCGGGGGCGGGCGCTGCTGCAATGGGGGTCCCTGGCGCTGGGGGCCTGGGCCCGGCTGTGGAGGGCCGCCTGGGGGACAGAGAGAGAGAGAGAGAGAGTGAGCACACGTGAGAGTGAGCGCACGTGAGAGATGGCGGGCTGAGGGAGGGGACTGAGACCGCCAGCCTCTCACTTACCCTGTGGTGGGGGTCGCTGCTGAGCCGGGGGCCCTGCGGGCTGCTGGGAGGTCTGGCGGCCCAAGGGCAGGGCCCCTGGGGAGGGAGTCTGTGGCAGAGGAATGGAGCAGGAGAGGTTAAAAATAGTTACCAGCCAGTGGAGCATCAGCCAATGATGACACAGGTTCCCTGTGCGCTGGGTGTTGCCCCACTTGTGGCTGAGCTGAGGGTACGCTGGGTTGTGGGGTGGGGGACCTGTTCCCAGGGGCAGGGCAGGGAGGTGCTCAGGGAAGTCAGGGCAGCAGCTGCTTATCAATGTTTTAAACAATTGGCAATCGCAGCCACATGTGTGCAAAGGTGATGCTGTGAGCCTACAGATTGTCAGCTTCATGGCACAGTATGACCCAGGGCCGGCCTCCCCACACTAGCTCAAGCCACTAGCTCAGCGCCAGGGGCCTGACCTGGCTGTGGGAGCCCCTGCCAGGGGAGGCATCCCGCTGTCGCTGCCGGGGCAGGGCCTGAGCCATCTTGTTGACCACGAGCTCTACGATGAGCTGTTTGTCTTCATCCTGGTGGTCACCAATGAGCGGCATGGAGGAGCCCACCACCTGGGGGAAGGAAAGGATCCCTGAGGGGAGAGGCAGGCCTCGCACCTGAGGCAGCAGTAACACTGTGCTTTCAGTCGGCCGAGGGCATGGCCACCACTGAGCCCCAGTGTCTGAGGCACTGATTATGCACAGTGAGGAAGGTTTGTCTGTTCCAAGGTACCTTACAGCTTAGAAGGTGCTTCAGAGCAGGGCTGGGCAAATTAGGGCCTGCGAGCCCAACCTGGTCCACCACCTGCTTCTGTGTGACCCATGAGCTAAGGATGGGTTTTTACATTTTGTAACAGTCGAAAAAATTCGAAAGATTTTATAACATGCGAAAATGGCATGAAATTTAAATTTCAATGTCCATAAACAAAGTTTTTTGGAACACAGCCGCACCTATTTTGTTTAACGTATCATCTATGGCTGCTTTTGCAGAGTTGAGTAGTTACGGCAGAGGCTGCATGGCCCACAAAGCCTAAAATATGTACCGTCTGCTCCTTTACCAAAAATGTTTGCCGATCCCTGCTTCATGGTTTTCTAGGCACTTTGTCCTTTCCAAAATGCTTTGCTGTTGGTCCAGTTCACAGAATAAAGGTTACTAAGTGCATTGTCATTCACCAAGATGTCTCAATTCCCAGAGCACTTAACAATCTAATAAGGGTTTTGCTATTCACCAGGGATGTGCAAGTTCAGTCTAGAGTTTACTGAGTGTTCTGCCATTGCAAGGGATGGCCCCTTCGAAAGTTTGCCAGGCACCTTACAGTGTACCAAGCACATTGCTGTTGGCTGAGGACCTCTGTGCCATGGAGTGCTTCCGTTCGCACTGCTGCTGCCTGGCAGCTGTTCCTCCCTCTGCCCCACCTACCCCTGGGTGCTCCCACCTCAATGATGTGATCCCTTCCATCCTTGCCATGTAGTGCTTCCACTGCACAGATGTCTAGTCCCCCAAAAATCTCTGAGCATGTGTCCACCCACAGCTTGTATCTGCCAAGACAAAGGGCGGGGAAGCCTGTCAGTCTCTGACCTGCTGCGCTCCCACCCACCCTTCCCCTCACACCCTGAGTTTGGGCTGCCCACCTGTCAGACATGGCGATCTGCTCCAGCATCGCAGAGCCAGTGTTGGTCTTCCAGTTCCCTGACACTGACGTCCTCCTGGGGAACAAGGGGACAGAGGCTCAGAGGCACCTCGGCTGCATGGGGCAAGGCAGGGGACCCCTCCCGGGGCCTCAGTTTCTCCACTCACATGTAGGCCTTGTAGTTCTGCCCAATCTTCTGGACACGCACGTCATATTTGGCATCGATGAAGGGCTCGGCAGTGGCATACGTCTTGGTCAGTGCCACAACACTTGCGATGTCCTGGAAGTCATGTTGGTTGTCAACCTTGACCTGTGGACGTGAGGGCAAGGATCAGGGCCTGGTCAGGATAGGGCAGCTGTGGGGAGTGGGGGTGCCTGGGGGAGCATGTACACATGACACACAGGTGAGGTGAGTACACAAAAATTAGGTGGACATGCCAAGGCGCTCAAGCAGGCATGATCGTGTGTCTCCTGTTTTGTACGTGTACACACAGACACAAAGTTGGGTGTGTAGAACACTGATCATACCAAAAAGTATTGAATTGTCTACTTTAAATGGCTGAGTTGTAGGGTGTGTGAATTATCCCTCACTAAAGCTGTGAAAAAACTGTGTATATACAATATACTAATATAGGCATCCAGACACAAAATCAGTTGTACACACAACATGCAAAGATACAGAAACTTGGACACAAACAAATTACAGGTCTACTTTCCACATACACACAGACAAAATCAGATGGATGTAAAGCACACAGGACCCCGAGTCTTTGGAACACAAAAGATCATACCACATCATGTGTGTTCAGCACAGGCATACATGTACACACAGACACAATGCTGGAGACAGAAGCAAAATACACACAAAATTGGCTGAATGCAGGAGGAAAAAGGGGTCGATGGGGTCAGCTGAATGTGAGAAAACAAAAATCTATTAGGTTGGTGCAAAAGTAATTGTGGTTTTTACCATAAGAACTGGCAAAACCTGCAATTACTTTTGCACCAACTTGATAGATAATGACACCCCAGGACACACGATCACACAGAATGACTGGTGTGCACTGCACAAATACACATCTACCTATGCGCAGCCCAGCCAGAGACTCACCTTGCCCATCCCAGAGTGTGCGTGCCCCATCTTCACAACCACAGGGTATGTTGTGCTGCTGAGCTGGTGGGAAAAAGGCAGAGGACACATGGTCAGGGCAGAAAGGGTGACCTCCAGGGGTGGGGTGGTACTGAGGGGATCCCGGCCAGTGGGAACTGCATTATGAGCCACTTCCCAGGACACATGGGTCAGAGACAGGCAGGCAGCAGCTGGGGGTCACACAGTGTCTCCACCTCCGGGCCCAGAATTGAACCCAGAGCCCTGTCTGTCTGTCCCTCCCTCCACCCCACCACCAAGTTCCAGACGTCCCGCCCCTGCTTTCCCGGCCAGAGGCATGGCATGAGCGTGGGGGACTGTTCCGGTAAAAAGAAAGTTTGTTTTTACAGTGGATGGATGATAGTGAGGCAAGCGTGTGTGGGGTGGCGGGATGAGCACGTAGTGACTGAACCCCTCAGCCCAACCTTGTATGTAAGCCTCACCTGCACACATAAACTACTGAGAGGCATGAGCCCTTGGAACTCAGATGTACATCGCCAAACCCAGAGATGCCAGTGCACATCGAGACTGACGGCCAACACAGGCTCAAAGCACATGGAGCTCTGGGGCAGCACAGACACCCACACAGTCATTCAGCCAGCCAGGTGCCCATAGCGTGGGTCAGCAGCCAGCACTCCTGGGCAGCACACACTCGACACCCTTAAGCACACTATCAATACTTTTGGGCACACACCCAGATTCCCTCCCCTCACGCAAACCCGCATCACTGTCAGGGGAACACACACAACACAAAAGATTACCCGTGCAATCAAGAGACACACACAACTCCACAGGCACACTCCACAAAACCAGGCACGTACTCAACACACAGGCGCACATACAACACCCCTAGGCAAATGCACAGCAAATAAGGTCCTACACAACACACAGAGGTGTATGCACTTCTAGGTACTCACATCACCACTGGGACCCGTAACAACCCACGCCACATTCCTGGGCACACAAAAAGTATATCTAGACACACACACACAACATGCCTTGCCACATATACAATACAGAGAGGCTACACACAACCAGAGACACCCACAACTCAGTTTGCAGAAAACATTCCTGGGCATCCCCACCTCAACACACACACAGTCACACATTCAGGCGAGAGGGATACCTCAAGTCTCCCCCGCTCCCGGATGAGGTAGAGGAAACCAGGTTGGACGGCCCCAGGCTCCCTGCTCCCCCCCTCCCCCCCACAGCGCAGCTGCACAGTGCCCCTCTGGTGACCCTCCCTCTCGCTGACAAGGTAGAGAGATGGCATTCCCGGAGGGGCTGCTGGGGCGGTGGTGGTTCCCAGTTCCCGACAGGCACAGGAAGCCCGCAGACTCAGGGTGACCGATTGAATTTCAGGCCTCCCTCTGCAACGCCCCCCTTCCTCATTTCCCAAATGACTGGCGTCATTATGAGGTGGGCTGAGAGGCACGTTGTTGGGATGGGGGTTTGGGGCATCTCTGGGCAGCAGGCCAGGGAAATGATGCCGAGGCGGATGTATACAGTACCACCCAGGCGTGCGCACAGCACACAGAAGTGCATAATGCACTCATAGTTACATATGCAACCCAGACCTGCTTTGCCGAGGCTGGTAGATAACTCCCAGAAGCAACACACAAAACCCACAGGCACACGCTCGACTCTTAGCAATGGACACACAACACACCAGAGAGCTGTGCGTACACACCCATACCTCCCCCAACAACCCTGAGGTTTCTAGGTGCCTCTTTTCCTTGACTGTCTTTGTTTCCTCTGGACTTGAACCTGAGCACAACGCTCTGTGTATGTGTGTGTGCCCATACATGTGTGCGTGCAGAGTGCTTTGAACTCTGGCTCTGGGAGCTCCTGGAAAGCCCTAGGTCTGAATCTTGGCCTTTCCTCTTCCTAAGGCCATGAAGGACACCCCTCTCTGAGCCTCAGTTTCCCCATCTGCACAAAGAGCACAATGAGACCCAAGCACCTGGTATGCTGTGGGCATTGTCAGGTGTCCAGTTTGCACATGCCCCCTGAACCCCCATGGTCCTCCACACCCATCCAGCTTCCCACATGGTCACACACCCCTCCATGAACACCCCTCCCACTCTGCATTTCAAAACCGCACAACAACCAGATCCACACGATTCCTCATGTAAACAGTCGGCAAAACTCTGTGCTGACTCAGGTTTCAAAGAGTTGGCGTCAGAACCAGAGTCAGTGAGGGGCCAAGGCAGGACTTTCCCTGCCCTCACTTCTCCCTCGGAGGCACCAGGTTACTCAGCCCCGTCTCATTCACTCTCACTGTCCCACTTTCACAATCAGCTCCTACAGATTTGTTTGGTTTACTTCCCTTCCTCCCTCTTTTTGTCCCCCCCCAACTCCCCACAACAGAGCCATTTCTTCATTCTCATTCCTGGGTAGGTCACTCAGCCCTTTTGTGTCTAAGTTTCCTCATCTGTATAATGAGAACATGAGCTATATCTAACTCACAGGGATATTGTGAGAAATAAGTTAGTTATTTTGGGAAAAATGCTCTACATGGTATCGAGCACATAGTAAGCCTCGATCCTCAAGAAGTGTTGGGTACTGTTGTTATTATTGACTTAACATCTCTTCCTTAACTAACATTAATGAACAAAGAGGCAATCGGGATTGACTACATGAGATAATGTCTGTAAAAAGACTGTAGAACAGTGCTTTTTTTTTTTTTTTTTTTTTTTTTTTAAATAGATACAGGATTTCAACACATTGCCCAGACTGGTCTTGAATTCCTGAGCTCAAGCGATCTGCCTGCCTCAGCCTCCCAAAGTGCTGGGATTACAGGTGTGAGCCACCATGCCCGGCCAAGTGCTTTCTTAAAAAATAGATTTAGGCTGGATGCGGTGGCTCACGCCTGTAATCCCAGCACTTTGGGAGGCTGAGGTGGGCGGATCACCCGAGGTCAGGAGTTTGAGACCAGCCTGGCCAACATGGTGAAACCCTGTCTCTACTAAAAATACAAAAATTAGCCAGGCGTGGTGGCGTATGCCTGTAATCCCAGCTACTGAGGACGCTAAGGCAGGAGAATTGTTTGAAATTGCTTGAACCCAGGAGATGGAGGTTGCAGTGAGCCGAGATCTTGCCATTGCACTCCAGCCTGGGCAACAAGATCAAAACTCTGTCTCAAAAAAAAAAAAAAAAAAAAAAAAAAAGATTTAGAAGGCTGGGTGCGGTGGCTCATGCCTGTAATCCCAACACTTTGGGAGGCTGAGGCGGGTGGATCACCTGAGGTCAGGAGTTCAAGATCAGCCTGACCAATATGGTGAAACCCCCATCTCTACTAAAACTACAAAAATTAGCTGGGGGTGGTGGTGGTGTGGCTGTAATCCCAGCTACTTAGGAGGCTGAGACAGGAGAATCTCTTGAACCCTGGAGGCGGAGGTTGCAGTGAGCTGAGATCGCGCCACTGCACTCCAGCCTGGGTGACAGAGCGAGACTTCGTCAAAAAAAAAAAAAAAAAAAAAATTAGATTTAGAGGGTACAGCTGCAGTTTTGTGATATGTATATATTACATAGTGGTGAAGTCTGGGCTTTTAGTGTCCCCATCAACCAAATAGTGTACATTGTACCCATTAGGCAATTTCTTATTCCTCACCTTCCTCCCACCCAGAACAGTGCTGGATACGCAGTAAGCACTCCGTAAGGGCTGCTGGTAGTTTTTGTTGTGTTCTTGTTATTAGGCTAACATCCCTGAGTTAATCAAACTTAATTAGCAAGGGAGTATGGCGAGTGAATGAGATAATTTATACAAACACTTTAGCACATAGTATACAGAAAGTGCTCAATAAGCGGCTGCCATCATCACTACAATTATTATTATTGATCTATCCTCCTCGAATTAAGGGTGTTAATCAGAACCCCAGGGAAGATTCCTGCACTGTCAAAAAGCTGGTGGGCAAGGATTGCCCCACCCCACCCCCCACCAGGGGTATAGGTCCCTGGGGAAGGGGCAGGGCAGGATGGGGTGGGGATTAGTTTTCTACTGACCCACTCACTTGTTTCTTTCATCTTCATTCATGGCCACCCCCTTCCCAATGCTCCTTCATTCACCCGCACCATTCCCTGCTTGCTAGGATGGTGCCACTCCTGAGTTACGATCCTGGTGCCAGGTAGCCTCAGTTCGAATCCTGGCCATGTCCTGTGATCTTGGGAAAATTCTTCAGTTCCTCTATACCCCATATTTCCTCATCTGTAAAATGGGAATAATAACTGGTACCCATCTCAGAGATTTGTTGTGAGCTCTGAGTGAGATAAACTATGCTGAGTGCCTGGTATACAGTCGGTGCTATATAAATGCCGGCTATTTGCCTGTGTTTTTTGAGACCCCGGCTTTGGTTCCTGGCCACCTGAGTTCCAGTCTCAGTTCTGCCATGTACTGACTCTATGATCCTGGATAAGTCACTTAACCACTCCATGCCTCAGTTTCCCCATTTTGTGTTCCTCCCCATTCACCTGCCTTATCTCCCTCCACTGCTGCTATTTAATTTGTTTCCTCTCTGCCACCCCTCACCAGCATGTCAGACATACAAAACAAGGGATTTTTGTGTGCTTGGCACACAGTAGATGCACAATAAATGTTGAAGGGCTGAACTCATTTGGGTTTGAGCCATAGGGAGCTTGGGAGATGTGGGTGATTGGATAGATTCTGGAGACTTTAGGGGACTGGGCTGGGGGGAATGCGGCCTCTAAGCTCTCCGCTGAGGCGCCTTGGAAGGAATAGTGACTGACGTGGAGGTGGGGGAGGGGGCTGGCCCGGGCGAGGCCCAGGGAGAGGGAGAGGAGGGGGGTGGGAGAGGAGGAGGGTGTATCTCCTTTCGTCGGCCCGCCCCTTGGCTTCTGCACTGATGGTGGGTGGATGAGTAATGCATCCAGGAAGCCTGGAGGCCTGTGGTTTCCGCACCCGCTGCCACCCCCGCCCCTAGCGTGGACATTTATCCTCTAGCGCTCAGGCCCTGCCGCCATCGCCGCAGATCCAGTGCCCAGAGAGACACGAGAGGTAAGCAGGGCCCGGGATGGCCCAGCAGGGACTGGGGCTGGGCCGCAGCTTGGGTGCTGGCCACCAGGCCCGTGCACTCCCGTGCTAGATGCCTGTCTACTCAGCTTGGCCTGCGGGTACCAGGACCCTGGGCTAGTCTAGGGGGAAGAGGGTCGGAGGCTGGAACCGCTTTCCCAACCCCGAGGCTCCAAACTTCCTAGAACCCCTGACATCCGTCCCCAACTCTCCCAAACCCATGACCCCCTAATATCACAAATGCTTTCCAAATCCCCCGCAAATCCCTTTATCCAGCACTTTCCCTCATCGCCTCCTAAATCCCCACCGCTAACCCCTGCAGCTCCCTAAACTCCCCCGTCTCCCCAATCCCCAGTTTCCTAGCTCCCCAGCTCCCAAACTTCTTTTGCCCTCAGATTCCTCAAGTATCACCATTGCCTTAAGCCCCCAAATTCCCCCAACCCCTTCAACCTCCAAACTCCCCTAGCTCCCAAAATCCCCAACCTCCTCCAAATTCCTCAACCTCCCTAAATTCCCCCAGCCCCCTATGTCTCTTAATATACACAACTCCTAAACTCTGCCTCCTCCAAACCCCTCCAGCCCCCAGTCCCAAATTCCTCACCCCCAAACTCCTCAACCTCCAGAATTCCCCAATCCCCTAATTCCTCAAACTTCCTTAGCTCCCTTCTCCCCCAAGTGCCACAGCTCCATAACCCCGCAACTCAGTCCCTCAATAATTTAAACTTTCCCAACTCTCTAAACCCTAAATTCCTCTGGGCTCCCCAATCCCCTTAAAATCCCCAAGCTTCCCAACCCCTGAAGCCCAAATCCAGTCCCCTAATCCCCCCCATAGGCTGCCCCGGGGCAGGATGGGGTGGATGACCTGCCCAGGTCAGCAGATCATCTGGGCTGGGGCCTGCCTGACATCCCTCTTCCCCACAGAACCCACCATGGCCCCCTTTGAGCCCCTGGCTTCCGGCATCCTGTTGTTGCTGTGGCTGATAGCCCCCAGCAGGGCCTGCACCTGTGTCCCACCCCACCCACAGACGGCCTTCTGCAATTCCGACCTCGGTGAGTCCTCACCCCACTCAGCCCACACACTCTGCCTTGGTTGCCCTCTCAGTCCGGTGGGGCTCACGATGGCACTTACCTCTAGAATGATTCCACTCGCCCCTGCTCTTCCTCTGCTTTAGCCACACTGGCATCCTCACACTTTCTTGAGTACTCCGTGCCCAAGCCCACCACAGGACCTGTGTGCTGGCTGCTCCCTCTGCCTGGTACACTTTCCCCCCAGGTATCCACATGGGTGGCTGCCTCAAATGTCACCTTCTCAGGATGGCCTTCCCTGGCCATCTTGTTTAAAATTTTAACCCCTGCCCCTTAGTACTCCTGATTTCCTGTTAAAGAGAAAAATATTCGGTGATAGTTGTTATAGCACAGTAAGGAAGACCATATTCAGGACAATGGTGATGGGTACAGGAACCACTGCAATGGGATCTTGCAGTCTGGGAGAGAGATTGGGCTCAACACTGAATATAGCATGGGCCAGTGGGAATGTCTGGGCACTCCCAAATATTTGAGGAGTAAATGAACAAATGAATATATGAAAATGGCTTAAGCAGTGCCTGGTGAAGAGAGACACTCAACATACAGATGAATCAATAAACAAATGTGTAAATCACTTAGTGTGCTGTCTGGCATCCAATAACCCCTATTTATGTATGCACGTTGCTGGTATTATGATGATGATGATCTTATTTTTATTGGCTCATGCAGTCCATTTGACTCATATTTCCCTCCTCTCCTGCAGTCATCAGGGCCAAGTTCGTGGGGACACCAGAAGTCAACCAGACCACCTTATACCAGCGTTATGAGATCAAGATGACCAAGGTATCCCCTGCTCCCGCCCCTTTCCCAGCATTTTCTAACATGTTCCTCCTGGTCAAAACAGAAACTTCTGGCCACTGGTTGGTGCCAGAAAGTTGGCTGTGATCTTGGGATGCTATGTGACTTCAGGGAAGAACCTGGAGTGGGAGGATTATGTCAGTAAAAGAGACACTTCCCCTCATCCATCAACAGATGTATAAAGGGTTCCAGGCCTTAGGGGATGCCGCTGACATCCGGTTCGTCTACACCCCCGCCATGGAGAGTGTCTGCGGATACTTCCACAGGTCCCACAACCGCAGCGAGGAGTTTCTCATTGCTGGTGAGGCACCGTCCCCGCGCCCTGTGCCACGCCAACCAGTCCCCGGGGCGCGGCCTAGCAACCGCGAGGGGGCGAGGCTCTGATGGGAATGGTTCCACTGGAAATGGGTACCATCCCAATTTCAGCCTATCAGAAGGCCGGGCCTTTGCCAGCCTGGCGGCTCAGCCAATCAAAAGCTGCTTGTCGGTTACCCCCCGCTTTCTCCTTAGGAAAACTGCAGGACGGACTCTTGCACATCACCACCTGCAGTTTCGTGGCTCCCTGGAACAGTCTGAGCTTAGCTCAGCGCCGGGGCTTCACCAAGACCTACACTGTTGGCTGTGAGGAATGCACAGTGAGTACCTGGACCCTGACCTCCAACGGGAGATCCTTCCGGGGCCCTTCCCTAAATCGTGGGCTTGTTTCTTGCTCCCTCTGGCTATTCTGTGTCCCTGTGGCTGCTCCCAAACCCTAAGGGCTGTCCCTGATCTCTCTTGCTATTTCCCCAAGCCCGAGACTGCTCCCTTACAAATTCTGGCTGCTCCCTTGCCCTGTGTCCAATACCGTGTGATCGCCTGTCCCTGGTCCCTCTAACTCTCCCTTGTTACTATTCTGTAATCCCACTCGCCGTTCCTGAGCCCCTGGGATTGTTTCTTCGTTCCCCAGAATGTTCTCCAAGAACCCAAAGTGCTGTTCCCTAATCCCACTGACCCTTCCTCAGCACATCTGCTTGTTGCTCTGCAGCTCTGACTATTCCAGACACCAGAGGGTGTTACATTGACCTCCTGGCTAGTCCAAGCCTGTTCCCTGATGGCTCCTGATGGCCTCTGAGCCCAATGACTATCTTGGAGCCCCACTGGCTATTCCTGTGCTTAAACTCCTTAGCCGCCAATTGGGTGGGGCCCCTTACTACTGTCAGTTTTTCCCTGTCCTTTGGGACAATTCCTCAGGGGACCTACCTGACTGACCCCCAGGGCCTATTCCCCAGCCACCATTCCAGGACACTGATTTACTGGCTTACTGTTACCTTGCAGGACCCAGTGACATTTCCCTCAATGGGAGGGGCTGTCCTGGGGTATGTACTTAGGTGGGGTGAGAGCAAGTCTCCCCAGCGGCTCAGTGTTGAAAGCTGAGGAGAGGAAGTTCTGCTCCATGGGGGAGGCAGGGAGAAACCCTCAGAGATGTCTCCCTCCTCCCTTCCAGGTGTTTCCCTGTTTATCCATCCCCTGCAAACTGCAGAGTGGCACTCATTGCTTGTGGACGGACCAGCTCCTCCAAGGCTCTGAAAAGGGCTTCCAGTCCCGTCACCTTGCCTGCCTGCCTCGGGAGCCAGGGCTGTGCACCTGGCAGTCCCTGCGGACCCGGATAGCCTGAATCCTGCCGGAGTGGAAGCTGAAGCCTGCGCAGTGTCCACCCTGTTCCCACTCCCATCTTTCTTCTAGACAATGAAATAAAGAGTTACCACCCAGCAGACACTGTTTTCGTGTAGTGCCTGGGAACAAACCCATGTTGCTGATGACCTGGTGTGAGCACCCTGGGACCAGTGGGGATGAGGGATGCCAAATGTTGGGTTTTTATATTTTACTTAAATTCTGACGTACTGGTAGTAATTCTCGACATTGGCATTAGCACTGATGATCTGCAACAGCAGTAATGGTCACTGAATCTGCATTATCAACCGTAACCTTTGAATAATTTCTCCAGTCAATACTTTAAAACATTTTCCTATACTGATTTCCAATTGCTATTTGCCCAGGGCTTTCTAGTTATAAATTCTCCCACAGCTGACACATCACTGCCTTATTGGGAATTCCCCATTCACACATCTTGCCAGCTGACAAAGTCATTGACAAATGCCCTACCAATTGGCAAATGGCTCTCATTGCCTCAAGCACAGTCCTGATGTTGTCCAGTGAGGATGCCCCATCCAAACATGTGGGTGTTACTGTCCCCACCCTCAGGTTCTGTACCATGAGCCTGAAAGGGGACCCAGGGCACCCAGAGTCCCACAGCAACCCAGCTGGGGACTTGGGAAGAAGGGGTGACCCTGGCTCCCCAGCCACAGCTGCAGGACATTCCTTGGAAGGGGCTGTTTGGGGCAGAGGAGAGGTGGGATGGAGAGAAGGTATGAGCTAAAAATCCCCAAGCTCTGCCCTCCTCCCTCCCCTACTTCTCCCCTCACTCCTCTAACCAACTTGGAAGGAAATACTGACAGCAATGAAATGCAGGTAGGGTTCAAAATCAAGACCAGCCAGATATGCTGGCCCATACCCTGCACACACCTCCCTCAACCCAACTGTCCCCTCACCCAAACTAGGGTCTCTAGACTCGACCCTCACCTTTCTGGATCATCCTTCCTCTAGAAAAACTGAGTGAGAGACCCTCCAAATACTCCTCTCCGAGGCCTTCCTACTCCCACAGCGGGGTCCAGTCTCTGGCCCCTGCCTCTCATACTCCAAAGGTCTTGACTCAAGTGAGGCCCTTGGGAACTAGAATTCCAGACTGGTGCAAACATTCAATGGAGCACCTGTGTCCTCCTGACCTGAACCTGCTTGAAAAGGGCCCCAATATATCTCCTTCGGTAAAGAAAAGGACCCCCAAATTCCCTCTCATCACAGTACCCACTGCTCTTACCAATAAGAACCCAGGTCTCCTCCAGGGCATCCTAGGTTACCAAGCACAGCCCCCTGGATCTTCTGTGGTCCTGTCCCAGAACCTTTTACACTCCTGGGAGGTTACCCGACGGCCCAAATTATGTCCCAGATGGGAATGGGCAGATTTTGAACACACAGTACTTAGCCACTTGAGCAGGGAATGCGCACGCAGCAACAATTTCTGTATCAACATCTACACCTTGGTTACGCCCTTGGAGGGTCTGAACCTTGTCTACCGAAGGGGGCCAACCGCAGCGTTTGCTGATGGGCACAACTGTAAGGGAAGGGCCCGGGCCCTGGTTCATCCCTGGTGACCTTGTCAATGTTCCCTCAGCTGCCTGCAAGAGTCTGACAGCTCCTGGCAATTCACCAAAACTTAGTGTCAGCTACCTGCACTCTTAAGCTGCTCCCTAGCCTCAGGGCCCATTTCCTAAGTCCTCACCTCTTCCAAGCCCTGAGGGGAAGGTGAAGTAGCAGGGGAAGGATGGAACCCAGTGTGGAGGTCGTTCTGCCGACCTGTCTGCCTTGCAGGTCAGCCCTTCGTCAAGTGCAATGCAGCACGGACAGGGAGGACTGGTGCCTCAGGGGACACAGAGTCTAGAAGAGCAGACGAGGTGACCTCCCCCAGAGACCTGGCATGAGCTCCTGGCAGGATCCGTAGCCCTGGGCTCATTACATTCCCCATTGCTCTTGTAGAACATCTATTAAAATGGGTCAAATGAGCATCCTCCATCCCCAGCATTCGGGGTGTCTGTGGGTGGATCTCTGTTTGGGAGAGACTCTGTGACAGCTGAGAGGAAGCTTGTAGGGGTCACAGCCATGTGTGGTATGCAGCATGGGACCCAGCTCAGTGGGGAGCCTGGGGGCCAGTCCTTCTCTCACCTGAGCCTCAGTCCTTCTCCCTTAAACATGCGCGTCACAGTCCTGGCCCAGAATCTTTCAGAGGCTTGTGGTGGGGTTGGAGGATGTTTACGGGGTGTCTTTGCCCCTTGGATATTTTTTGGGGGGGTCAAAACACAGGAAATGGGCTTGGCACAGTGGCTGATGCCTGTAATACCAGTACTTTGGGAGGCCGAGGCGGGCAGATTGCGAGGTCAGGAGTTCAAGCCCAGCCTGGCCAACATGGTTTCCATCTCTCCTAAATATATAAAAATTAGCCGGCTGTGGTGGTGCATGCCTGTGGTCCCAGTTACTTGGGAGGCTGAGGCACAAGAATTGCTTGAACCCAGGAGGCGGAAGCTGCAGTGAGCTGAGATCATGCTACTGCACTCCAGTCTGGTGAATAGAGCAAGACTCTGTCTCAAAAAAAAAAGAAAGAAAGAAAGAAAGAAAAAAGGCCTGGCACGGTGGCTCACGCCTGTAATCCCAGCACTTTGGGAGGCCAAGACGGGTGGATCACAAGGTCAGGAGATCGAGACCATCCTGGCTAACAAGGTGAAACCCCATCTCTACTAAAAATACAAAAAAAAAAAAAAAAAAAATTAGCGGGGTGTGGTGGCGGGACCTGTAGTCCCAGCTACTCAGGAGGCTGAGGCAGGAGAATGGCGTGAACTCAGGAGGTGGAGCTTGCAGTGAGCTGAGATCGCGGCACTGCACTCCAGCCTGGGCAACAGAGCTCGACTCCATCTCAAAAAAAAAAAAAAAAAAAAAAAAAAAGCAGGAACCTTGGAACCAGATGTCTGCATTCAAATCCTGCCCCTGCCATGTCTTAGCTCTGTGTCCTTGAATCAATCATATTACCTCTCTGAGCCTCAGTTCCTGCATCTGTAAGACAGGGATAAAAAGAAGGCTGAACTCATAGAGACAACGTCCATATTAAACGAGGTTGTATATGTGAAGTACTTGGAACAGTGCTAGGTATATAGCACTTACAAGCATTAGTTACTAGGAGTAGTTATGATAACTATAACTTTTAACTTTCCTAGTGATTACTTATAATATTGCAATGTTTGATATTAGGCACAATAATATACAATATTGGAAATAATGTGTATGATTAGTACCAATAATTTAATGTCTATCTCTCCCCGACACCAGCCTCCTCCACAAAATGCAAGCTCCTGACCCTGCTCTGCCTGAAGGAATGGGGTAGGTCTCTGAGACCCAAAAGCTAGCTACTGATGCGATACTAAGATCCCAGAGATCCCAGCTCTTTACGCCATAAACGCTCCTCAGTCCCAGTGTCCCTCTCTCTTTTCCCCCTCACAGACAATCCAGGTTCCTAGTGGAGTCCCGAACCTGTGGCTCATAGAAGCGCCTGATAATAAAGAGCACTGTGGTTAGATCCATCTACACGCCCACCCACAACAACTGCGGCGACACCATGAGGACAGGTTCCCTTTTAGGGATTCCTAATGGCAGGCCAGCCAACCTGTCCCCACCCTGTGTGGAGTCCTCACCCTCAGGTCTCCCTCTGCACCACCCTGGAACAAAAAGTCCCCATCCCTGGGGCATTCTCCCCACGAAGAACCCCTGCCCCACAATACTATGTTCCCAACTTCAGCCCGCTACAGCAAATTCTGTCCCCAGTCCATAGTGTTCTGAGTCTTTGAGACTTGGGGATCATAGCATGTCCTAGCCAAGGGACATATGGTCGTGCTACACTGGTCCTCGGGGCATGGCCTCTGTCCCTCCAGGCCCTTTGAGGGATAGAAATCTGCACTCTGCGAGATAGAGGGGTGCATCCTTGGAAGGGGCTCAGGGAGGAGCCCAGAAAGGGCTTCCTGACTTTCTATAGGAAAGGATGCGATAGGGCCTTGAGTCAGTCCCTCAGGGACTCCCGCAGCCACAGGCGTCCCCTTTGTGTTCTGGCTCGCCCCTGTTCTTCCTGCTTCTTGCTCCCCTACTTCTTCCTATTCCCTGCTCCTTGTCCCCATTACCTACTTCCTATCCTTTGCTCCTTCTACATAATCCCTACTCTTTTGTAAAAAAGTTTTATTTTATTTTATTTTGTTTTATTTATTTATTTATTTTGAGACAGAGTCTCACTCTGTTGCCCCGGCTGGAGTGCAGTGGTGCAATCATAGTTCACTACAACCTCAACCTCCTGGGCTCAAGCGATCCTCCCACCTCAGCCACCCAAGTACCTGGGACTACAGGCACATGCCACCATGCCCAGCTAATTTTTTGTAGAGACAGCGTTTCACCATGTTGCCCAGGCTGGTCTGGAACTTCTAGGCTCAAGCGATCCTCCCACTGCAGCCTCCCAAAGTGCTGGGATTACAGGTGTGGGCCCTCACACTCCGCCTGCGTGTTCCCTACTATCAAGCCCTGCTCCAGCTCCTGTTCCCATTCCTCGTGGTTCCCTTTCTGTTTGTGATTCTCTTTTATTGTTCCCTGGCCCGCACTGCCCTACTCTTCCAGGAGTAGAAGCTATGAGAAGCATGTGAAGCAGTGCAGTGACTCAGCCACCTCCAGGGGCTTCCCTGTCTCCCTTTCCCTGGGCAGAGCTGCATACCTGAACCCCAACCTTGCACAGTCTCTGTGGGGACACGTGCTTCTCTAAGCACTGGCAAGAAGAACATGAACCCACAAACTTGGGTGCCTTCCCTGGTGATCCGAGGTCTACTATTGAATCTTCACATGTGATAGCTTCCTGCCTTGGACCCACACTTTTACTCAGCCCTGGTGAGTAGCCATGGAAGTCAGGACTCTCCACCTTCCTTAAACTTATAAACCTCCCTAAGCCCATCAACCTCCCCCAACCACTGCCCCAAGCCCCTTGAAGACCACCAACTTTTTAATTTTTTCAAGACAGGGTCTCCCTCTGTTGCCCAGGCTGAGTGCAGTAGGGTGATCATGGCTCACTGCAGCCTCAACCTCCCTGGCTCAAGTGATCCTCCCAGCCTAGCCTCTCAAGTAGCTGGAACTCCAGGCACGTGCCACCACGCCTGGCTAATTTTTCTATTTTTAGTAGAGACGAGGTTTTGCCATGTTGCCCAGGCTGGTCTCAAACTCCTGGGCTCAAGCGATCCTCCGGCCTTGGCCTCCCAAAAGGCTGGAGTTACAGGCATGAGCCACTCTGCCCCACCAACAGCCACCAACTTCTAGCCATGCTGGAGTTCTGGTCACATTCTGTTTCTTGATCTGGGTGCAGGTGACAAGAGTATGTTCACTTTGTGAACACTCAAAGGGCTGTACACTTAGGATATGTACCCTTTGCTGAATTTGCTATATCTCAATAAAATTGGCTCCCAAAAGAAACTCCCCATCCCAGTGACATATCCCCCCTGCACCCTCCTTCAATTCCTCACTCACTCCTGCCCTCTCTCCTTCACACAACTCTCGCATACCTGACCCTGGTCATTCACACCTCAGAGCCCCTTTTTCTTTCTTTACTCCACAGGGACTGTGACTCCTGGGCCCAGAGAAGGCCTTGGGGTTGGACTCCACCTGTCACATAGTGAGCCCTCCACAAACACTTGCTGCACCATATATCACTTGAGTGGCGGTGGCAAGGGAGGGCCATTCCCCATTGGGACAGCAGCCCTTCCCCAGGTCTGCGTGATCAGGTAGACGTGACCAGGAGAGGGAAGGTGGGGTGAAGGGAAGTTAAACTGCTTAACGGGTCTTCTTATGTCTCCCCAACCCCAGTGGTGACTACTTAGACACAGTTGAGCTGAGCAGCCTTCAGAGGGTTCCTGGCAGTCTGCGACCTGCACGGGAATAGATAGGGCATTGGTCCCAGAGTTCCCAGCACGTGTCTCCCACCACATGATGGAGGCTGGGCAATCTTCCCACCGAGGCTTCCAAGTACAAATTCCTACAAATTCCCTCCATGCTATACAGTTAGCTGGGGAACAAAAGGGGAAAACCCAGTGGCAAGCTGGCCTGCAGGGAGTCGAATGCCTCTGCCGCCTGCCCTCTGTTATCCACCCTTGACTCTGTCTTCTTCCTGGCATCTGAAGTCCTGTTCTCTCTGTCCCTGACAAGAGTAGAACATAGTTCTACTACATAGTCACAAAACAGTCAGGAGGTGCTGCTGTCCTACCAGGCACCAGGAATTAATGAGAAAAGTTGCTGTTAAGGTAGTATGGTTTTGGTAAAGGTTTACAGAAAGTGGCCAATGGAACAGAAGACAGTTCTGAACATGCAGGGCAAAGATATGAAATGTTAGTATAGGTCGGGCGCAGTGGCTCACGCCTGTAATCCCAGTACTTTGGGAGGCTGAGGCGGGTGGATCACCTGAAGTCAGGAGTTCGAGACCAGCCTGGCCAACATGGTGAAACTCCGTCTCTACTAAAAATGCAAAAATTAGCTGGGCGTAGTGGGATGCCTCTGTAATCCCAGCTACTCGGGAGGCTGAGGTGGGAGAATTGCTTGAACCCAGGAGGCGGAGGCTGCAGTGAGCCCAGATCGCGTCACTGCACTCCAGCTTGGGCAACAGACAGAGACCCTGTCTCAAAAAAAAAAAAAAAAAAAGTTAGTATATATGTGACAGAGGTGGCATACAAGCTCAGTGGGGGACAAAGTCTTACCTATAAGGAAAAAGATGAACTCAATCCCTATCTCCTTCACACTGTATATGAAAATGAATTTTAGATGAATGAAGAATTTAGATGGCAAAAACGAAACTTTACTAAAAAGTCTCTCTTTGCTCTAGTGACTCGAGTCACTACTTTGATCATACACTAAAGTTCCATATGTATGTGGATCTATAACTGGACTTTTGTTTTTCTTTTTTTTTTTTTTTTTTTGAGACGGAGTCTCGCTCTGTCGCCCAGGCTGGAGTGCGGTGGCGCGATCTCGGCTCACTGCAAGCTCCACCTCCCGGGTTCACGCCATTCTCCCGCCTCAGCCTCCGAGTAGCTGGGACTACAGGCGCCCGCCACCACGCCCGGCTAGTTTTTTGTATTTTTAGTAGAGACGGGGTTTCACCATGTTAGCCAGGATGGTCTCGATCTCCTGACCTCGTGATCCACCCGCCTCGGCCTCCCAAAGTGCTGGGATTACAGGCTTGAGCCACCGCGCCCGGCCTGGACTTTTGTTTTTCTTCCTTTAATCTGTCAGCCTGTCTATTCACGGGTTAGCATCATACTATTTAAATTATAAAAACTTCAGGCTGGGCATGGTGGCTCACGCCTGTAATCCCAGAGTTTTGGGAGGCCAAGGCAGGAGGATTGCTTGAGGCCAGGAGTTTGAGACCAACCGAGGCAACATAGCAAGACTGTGCCTCTACAAAATAAACAAACAAACAAAAAATTAGCTATACATGCACCTGTAATTATAGCTACTCAGGAGGCTGAGGTGGAAGGATTGCTGGAACCCAGGAGGTTGGTGCTGCAGTGAGCTACAATCATGCCACTGCACTCCGGCCTGGGCAACAGAGCAAGATTTTGTCTCAAATAAATAAATAAATAAATAAATAAATAAATAAATAAAATCTTCATAAAATGTCTGGTGGCAGAGGCATCAGACTCCCTGTGGGCTGCGAGTATGAGTCCTTATTATTACTTTTCTTTTTCAGGGTTTTCCTAGTTTTTCTTGCATGTTTGCGTTTCCATATGAACTTTACCATCAACTCATCTAGCTCTAGATATAAGTTTGTAGGTATATTTTTGGGAATCACATTAAATGTATAAATTAAATAAGGACCTGAGAAGGTGAACTGCCATTTTCATGATGTTGATTCATTCTATCCAAGAACAAGAAATGCCTTTCCATCTGCCTAAATTTACCTTTGTGCCTTTCAGGAGTGTTTTAAACTTTTCCTCATATCACTTTGCACATCCCTTGTTGATCTTATCCCAAAATATTTTATGGTTTCTTTTTTGGTGTTATTGTATATGTTTTCTCTTCTATTATATCTTCTATCTGGTTATTTGTGTATATAAAAACTACTGATTTCCGCATGTTGATTTCACAGGCTGCTGTTACCGCATTCTTTTTTATTTTTATTTTTTGAGATAAGGTCTGGCTCTGTCACCTAGGCTGGAGTACAGTGGTGGGATCATAGCTCACTGCAGCCTCAAACTCCTGGACAAAGTGATCCTCCTACCTCAGCCTCCCGAGTAGCTGGGACTACAAGGGTGCACCACCATGTCTGGCTAATTTTGTGTGTGTGTGTATGTGTGTGTATTTAGTAGAGATGGAGTTTCACCATGTTGACCAGGCTGGTCTTGAACTCCTGGGCTCAAGTAATCCTCCTGCCTTGGCCTCCCAAAGTGTTGGGATTACGATGTAAGCCACCGTGCTCACCCTTAATGTGGTTTTGAATTTGTTTGCTGATATTTTATTTAGGATTTTTGCATTGATATTTATAGTTAAAATGGTCTATGCTTTTTTTTTTTTTTTTTTTTTTTTTTTTTTGAGACAAAGTCTCACTCTATCACCCAGGCTGGAGTGCAGTGGCACAATCTCAGCTCACTCAACCTCTGCCTCCTGGGCTCAAGTTATTCTCCTGCCTCAGCCTCCAGAGTAGCTGGGACTACTACGCCCAGCTAATTTTTATATTTTTAGTAGAGAGGGGGTTTCACCATGTTGGTCAGGCTGGTCTCAAACTCCTGATCTCAAGTGATCCACCTGCCTTGGCCTCCCAACATGCTGTGATTATAGCCGTGAGCCACTGCACCCGGTCTATGCTTTTGTTTGTGCTATTAATGTTATAATTGCTTTAGAAAGGTAATATGGAAGTTTGTCTTCATTTTCCATTCTGTGGAACAATTTATGTGGCCATTGGGATTAACTGGTCTCTAGCATTTCAGTGGAATTCCCCTGTGAAATCATCTGGGCCTGATGCTTTTTTATGGGGCAGTTCCTTAATAACTTTCTCTATTTCTTTTATGGAAATTGGTTTGTTAACCTCTACTGGGGTCGATTTTGGTAAACTGTGTTTCCCCAGGAAATTATTTATTTTCATTTAGGTTTTCTATTTTATCTGTGGATGCTTTTTTATATTTTGACTTTTAGAACCATGCTAATGTCTTACATTTAAAAATATACAATTAAATCAGCATTACCAGGCATGGTGGCTCATGCCTGTAATCCCAGCACTTTAGGAGGCCAAGGCAGTTAGATTGCTTCAGCTCAGGAGTTTGAGAATAGCCTGAGCAACATGGTGAAACCCCATCTCTATAAAAAATACAAAAGAATTAACTAGGTGTGGTGGCACGCACCTGTGGCCCCAGCTACTCAGGAGGCAGAGGTGGGAAGGTTACTTGAGCCCAGGAGGCGGAGGCTGCAGTGAGCCAAGATCACGCCACTGCACTCCAGCCTGGGTGACAGAGTCAAAAAAAAAAAAAAAAAAAAAAAAAAGGCTGGGTGTAGTGGCTCACGTCTGTAATCCCAGCACTTTGGGAGGCCAAGGCAAGTGGATCACCTGAGGCCAGAAGTTCGAGACCAGCCTGGCTAACATGATGAAACCCCGTCTCTACTAAAAATACAAAAAAAAAAATTAGCCGGGTATGGTGGCGCACACCTGTAGTCCCAGCTACTTGGGAGGTTGAGGCAAGAGAATTGCTTAAACCTGGGAGGTGGGGGCTGCAGTGAGCCGAGATCACACCACCACACTCCAGCTGGGCGACAGAGTAAGACTCTGTCTCAAAAAAAAAAAAAAAAAAAAAAAAAAAAAAAAGACCTCCCTTTCAGAAGGGGTCCTGCCCAATACCCAGAAGAAAGGGATGTTTCAGAGAGAGTCTAAGGCTCTGAACAGACAGGCCTTGCTGGGTTTCCCCACTCAGTCTGTTAGTACAAGATCACACACATTTTGCCCCATCACCTACCTTCCTTCCTTCCTTCCTTCCTTCCTTCCTTCCTTCCTTCCTTCCTTCCTTCCTTCCTTCCTTCCTTCCTTCCTTCCTTCCCTCCCTCCCTCCCTCCCTCCCTCCCTCCTTCCTTCCTTTCTTTCCTTTTTTTTTTTTTGAGATGGAGTTTCTCTCTTGTTGCCCAGGCTGGAGTTCAATGGTGCGATCTCGACTCACCGCAACCTCTGCCTCCCGGCTTCAAGCAATTCTCCTGCCTCAGCCTCTTGAGTAGCTGGGATTACAGGCATGCGCCACCGCACCCGGCTAATTTTGTATTTTTAGTAGAGACAGGGTTTCTCCATGTTGGTCAGGTTGGTCTAGAACTCCCGACCTCAGGTGATCCGCCTGCCTCGGCCTCCCAAAGTGCTGGGATTACAGGCGTGAGCCCGCCCGGCCGTCCCATCACATTTCTATACAGTTATAAATCGTGCCTATGCAATGAAGTCTCCATTAAGGGCTGAAGAGGATAGAGTTGGAGACCTTCTGGATAGCCGAACATGTGGGGTTCCTGAAGAGTGGGGCATGGAAGCTCTGTGCTCTTTCCAACATGCTTTGTCCTCCGCATCTCTTCATCTGTATCCTTTGTAATGTAATACTCTTTACAGTAAACCGATCACGTAAATAAGTGTTTCCCTGAGTTCCATGAGTCACACTAGCAACCTAACTGAACCTGAGGAAGGGGTTGTGGACCCCGATTTATAGCTAGTTGGTCAGAAGCAAAGGTAAAATAACCTGGGGCTTGCCATCAGCATTAGAAGTAGGGCTTAGTTTTGTGGGACTGCATCCTTAACCTGTGTGATCTGATGCTATCCTCCAGGTAGACAGTGTCAGAATTGAATTGCAGGACATCCAGCTGGTATATTAATTTGCTGCAGAATTAATTGCTTGCTTGGTGTGTGTGCGTGTAAAAACCTCCACACATTGTATTGTGAGAGCAGAAGAAAAAAACAGTTTGATTCTTCTACTCACACACATATAAAAATTTTATATATACCCATATATGTGAAATTAAGAAGTGACATGTCCTAGCTTTGCACAATGAGAAGGCCTTGAAGCAAGAACATTCCAGTGGCAATGAGTAAATCTAGTTCCCAGATCTTGGCTTTGAAATACTATTATCTTAGGGCTGGGTCTGGGAAAGAACAAGATATGCCTGGAGGTGATGTCAGCAGACATTTAAAATCCTCTCCTCCTTAAAAGCAATGAGAACACTGGCAAAAATTGTCAAAACAAACTTATCAGAACTCTGGAAATTGACCAAGGTTTATAATTCAGAAAGCGTTTTTTCAAGAAAATGACTGAATCTTGGTAACAACAGGAAACTTTGTGGCATTTGAACTTCTCCTGTACGCATCCCTTCTCCTCACCTCCACAAAAGCCTTGAAAACCAACAGCCCTGCAATTCCGGTGAAAACCAGCAGACCAGCAACCATTGGAGGAGGCAGAACAGGGTTGGAGTTCCTCCAAAACCTCATTTCCAGAGAACTGTCTTTATTTGATCTGTCTGGCACTATCCTGAATACTCTACTCATGGGGCTCATCTGGTATAAACAGCTTTCTCTGGGGGTGCTTTTCAGAAACAATTAGCAGCAACTGTTTAACACGGCAGTGATAACAATTAGGAAAAAACAACAAGCTTATCAAGAAAACGTAAAAGGAAAATCTAGGTAATGATATGTCCATTATCAGTCCATTATTAGGCTTTAAAAAGCTCTGACATATGCCTGGGAATGTAGAAAACCACAAATACGCATAAGGCTGTATGTATGCCTAGGATCTCTGGCTGACCTCAAAACTCTGCACAAGCAGGAAATGAAGGATAAGGCAAAGTTGTAAACAGCCTGCCTTTGCATTAAAGGCACACCCCAACATGCACACAGAGCCCGTCAGCAAAGTCTGGGAGACTTACTGGTTTCAGGTGATTTAAAGAAATATCTGTCCAATCGTTAGCTGACCACTAAGCTAATGGAGCAGAGACTTGGGTAGCCACACATGACAAAGAACACAGGCTTTACAGAATTAGTTCACGAAAGTCACTAAAAGCAAAACAAAACAAGGCAATAAAAACAAATCCTGAGGAGGAGAGATAATCTGATTCCCAGAGTTGTCACATTATATTATTTAAATGTCCAGTTTTCAACAAAAACTTATGAGAGATGCAAAGAGACAAAATTAAGTGTGACCCAAACACAGGGAAAAAAGCAGTCAAACACTGTCCCTGAGGAAACCCAGATGTTAGACTTAATAGGCAAAAACTGTAAATCAGTGATTTTTAATATTTTCAAAGAACTAAAGGAAACTATGTTTAAAGGACTAAAGGAAAGGATAAAATGATATCCTAATACGTAGAGAGTATCAATAAAGAGAAATTACACAAAAAAGAAATTCTGGGCTGGGTGTGGTGGCTCACGCCTGTAATCCCAGCACTTTGGGAGACCGAGGCAGGTGGATCACCTGAGGTCAGGAGTTCGAGACCAGCCTGGCCAATATGGTGAAACTCCCTCTGTACTAAAAATACAAAAATTATCCAGGCGTGGTGGTGTGTGCCTGTAATCCCAGCTACTCGGGAGGCTGAGGCACAAGAATTGCTTGAACCTGGGAGGTGGAGGTTGCAGTGAGCCGAGATCACGCCATTGCACTCTAGCCTGGGTGACAAAAGCGAAACTCCAGCTCAAAAAAAAAAAAAAAAAGAAATTCTGGAGATAAAAAGCATAATAACGGAAATGAAAAATTCACTAGAGGGGATCAACAGTAGCTTTGAGCTGGCAGAGTAAAGAATCAGTGAATTTGAAGACAGGTCAAGTGAGATGATCTGATCTGAGGAAGAGAAAGAAGAAAAGTAAATGAAATGAACATAGTCCTAGAGGTCTGTGGAACACCATCAAGCATATAAACACCCACATAATGGGAGTCCCAAAAGGAGAGGGGAAAGAGAGAAAAAAAGGTTCAAGAAAGACTATTCAAAGGAATAATGTAGCTAAAAATCCCCCCAGTTTGATTTAAAGCATTAATCTATGCATTCAAGAAGTGCAACGAACTCCAACTAAGAAATTCAAAGATATGGGCACTGAGACACATCATAAACTTATAAAAGCTAAAGACAGAGAGAATCTTGAAAGTAAGAGAGAAGTAACTCATCATATACAAGGAATCCTCAATAGGATTAGCAGCTAATTTCTCATTGGAAATCTTCAAGTCAGAAGGCAGTAGGACAACGTATTCAAAGTACTGAAAGAAAAAGACTGCCAAACAAGAATTCTATATCCAGCAAAATTATCTTTCAAAAATGAAGGAGAAATTAAGACATTCACAGATAAACAAAAACTGAGATAATTCGTCACTAGCACGCTTCTACAAGAAATGCTAAAGGGAGTTCTTCAGGGTGAAATAAAATTATACTAGCTAGTAATGTAAATCTACATATAGAAATAAATAGCACCTGTAAAGTTAACTACATAGGTAAATATAAAAGACAGTATAAATGCATTTTTTTGCATGTAACACTTTTTTTCCTCCTATCTGATTTAAAAGACAACTGCATAAAGCAATAACTATAACTATGTTCATGGGCACACAATGTGTAAAATGTAATTTGTTTGACAATGATAGCACAAAGGAGGGATGAAGGAATAAAGTTAGAGGCAATTTCTTTGTATTACTGAGCTTAATTTGGTATTAATTCTAACTGGAGTAATATAAATAATGATGTTAATTGTAATTCCCAGGGAAACGACTAAGAAAAAAAAAAAAAACAGGCTAAGTGTAGTGGCTCATGCCTATAGTCACAACACTTTGGGAGGCCAAGGTGGGTGGATAACGTAAGCTCAGGAGTTTGAGACCAGCACGGGCAACATGGCAAGATCCTGTCTCTACAAAAAGTTTAAAAATTGACCAGGCACGGTGGCACACGCCTGTAATCCCAGCACTTTGGGAGGCCAAGGCAGGCGGATCACAAGGTCAAGAGTTTGAGACCAGCCTGGCCAACATGGTGAAACCCCGCCTCTACTAAAAATACAAAAAAATTAGCTGGGCGTGGTGGCAGGCGCATATAGTTCCAGCTACTCAGGAGGCTGAGGCAGGAGAACTGCTTGAACTTGGGAGGTGGCGGTTGCAGTGAGCCGAGATTGCACCACTGCAATCCAGCCTGGGTGACAGAGTGAGACTCTGTCTCAAAATAAATAAATAAATAAATAAATAAAATAAAATAAAATAAAATAAAAATAAATACATAAATTAATTGATTAAAAATTAGCTGGGCACGGTGGCATGTGCCTGTGGTCCCAGCTATTCAGGAGGCTGAGGGAGGAGGGTAGCTTGAGCCCAGGAGGCTAAGGCTGTAATGAGCCATGTTCCTACCATGGCACTCTGGCCTGGGTGACAGAGCAGACCCTGTCTCAAAAAAATATATAAAAATTTTTTAAATTAAAAAAAATAAATAAAAGACATAGGGAAGAAACAACAGAAAAATTAAAAATAGTACACTAGAAAATATTTGTTTAACATAAAAGAAGCATTACCAGAGGAATACAGGAACAAAAAATAAGATATAGAAAACAAACAGCAAAATTGCAAACATAAACTCTACCTTATCAGTAATTACAATAACATAAGTTAATTAAACACTGCAATTAACCCTTTTCCCGTTTAGGAAAAAAAAAAAAAAAAAAAAACGTGCAGCTTGATGCCTGTGCTCACTTGATTTTATATAAACATGCTCTTTGAGGCTGAAGCAAAGCTGACTGATTTTCAGTGTCAAAACAAAATATGAAAACTCTTCTTGGAGTTATTTCTAAGCAGAACTAACATCAGAATCATCTGAATCATCAGAATCATCTATTTTGGAAAAATCAGATTCATCAAATGAATCTTCAGCCAACAACTGTTCAAGAATGATGTTAACATCATTTGCAGGAATTTCAGCATTTTCAGCGATTGAGAATTATTATATTTTGTAAATGGAAATACCATTCCTACAAACAGAATGCTATAAATAGAATGATGCCTTTTGTTTCCAAAGTCAATATACTAGAGTGATGTGAAAATAATAATAAAAACAAGATAGTTTGTGGCAAAGTTATCTCGGGGTAAACACTGCAGCCACAAGTGCCATCAGAGAGTATTCTCAGGGCAAATGGTAAAGGGTTAATAGGCACAGTGGATGAAAAACATGACTTAATTATATGCTGTCTATAAGAGGTACATTTTAGATTCAAAGACCCAAATAAGTTGAAAGTAAATGGATGGAAAAAGATTTACCACACAAGCAGTAGCCAAAAGAGAGCTGGAATAGCTATACTAATATGAGGTAAAATAGAATTTAAAACAGCAATTGTTACTTGAGATAAAAACATTTTATAATCATAAAAGGGTCAATCCATCAAGAAGATTTAACAGTAATAAACATATATGCACCTAACAACACAGCATAAAATATATGAAATAAAAACAGGCAAAATTGGAGACAGAAATAGACAATTCAACAATTATAGCTGGAGACTTCAATACCCCACTTAAACAAATGGATAAAACAACTAGACAGGGATCCAACAAAGAAGTTTATTTTATTTATTTATTTATTTTTGGAGATGTGGTCTCACTCTGTTACCCAGGCTGGAGTGCAGCGGTGCAATCTCAGCTCACTGCAACCTCCACTTTCTGGGCTCAAGTGATCCTCCCACCTCAGCCTCCTGAGTAGCTGGGACTACAGGCGTGTGCCACCATGTGGCTTTTTGTGTGTGCGTGTGTATTTTTTGCAGAGATGGGGTTTTGCCATGTAGCCCAGGATGGTCTTGAACTCTTGCACTCAAGCAATCCACCCGCCTCAGACTCCCAAGGTGCTGGAATTACAGGCGTGAGCTACTGTGCCCAGCCAATAAGGAAGATTTGAAAAATGCTATAAACCAATTAGACCTCATAGACATCTATAGAACATTTCACCCTACAATGGCAGAATACACATTCTTCTTCAGTGCACATGGAACATTCTTCAGGACAGACTATATGTTAAGTCAGAAAACAAATCTCAGCAAATTGAAAAGGACTGAAATTATACAAAATATGTTCTTTAACCACAACAGAATGAAACTAGACATCAAAAACAGAAAAAATTAGAAAAATTTACAAATATGTGGAAAGTAACACACTCCTAAATAACCAATAGGTCAAAGAAAAAATCACAAGGGAAATTAGAACATACTTTGAGATGAATGAAAATGAACACACAACATATCAAAATGTAAGGGATGCAGTTAAAGTGGTACTTAAAGGAGAATTCATAGTTTTAACTGCCTATATCTAAAAAGAAGAAAGGTATCAAAATCAATAACCTAATCTTCCATTTTTTTTTTCTAGGAAATTAGAAAGAAAAGAGCAAACTAAGTCCAAAGCAAGCACAAGGAAAAAAATAATAAAATAAGAGTGGAAATAAATAACATAAAGAATTTTAAAAATAGAGAAACTAATAAAACAAAAATTTGGTTCTTTGAAAACATCAATAAAATTGATAAACCTTTAGACTAAGAGAAAAAAAAAGGGCAGAAAACTCTAATTACTAAAATCAGAAATGAAAGAGTGGACATACTACTGACCTTACAGAAATAAAAAGTATTATAAGAGAGTACTGTGAACAACTATGTGCCAATAAGTTAGAAAACCTAGATGAAATGGACAAATTCCTAGAAAGACACAAAACACAAAAACTGACTTGGTAAGAAATGGAAAATCTGAATAGACCTATAACAAGTGAAGAGATTGATTTAGGAATAAGTAAAACTTCCTACAAAGACATACCTAGGACTAGATGTCTTCACTGGTGGATTCTACTAAACATTTAAAAAGAATTAATGCCGACCAGGCATGGTGGTTCACGCCTGTAATCCTAGCACTTTGGCAGGCCAAGGCAGGAGGATCGCTTGAGCCCAGGAGTTCAAGACCAGCCTGAGCAACACAGCAAGACCCTGTCTCAAAAAAAAAAAAAAAAAAAAAAAAAAAAAAAAAAAAAATTAATGCCAATCTTTACAAAATCTTCCCAAAAATAGAAGAAGAAGGAACACTGTCCAACTCATTCTATGAGGCCAGTGTTATCCTGATACCAAAACCAGACAAAGACATCATAAGAAAACTACAGAGCAATGTCTCTTATGAATATAGATACAATAATCCCTAACAAAATAATCACAAACTGAATCCCACAACATACAAAAAGGATTTATACCAAGGCCAAGTGAGATTTAGCCTAGGAATGCAAATGTCTACACCTAGACACATCATAAACAAACTTATGAACCTATCAACTTGCATGAAAATCAATTAATGTACTATATACCATCTTCATAGAATAAAGGACAAAATTCACACAATCATGTCAATAAACACAGAAGAAGCATTTGACAATGTCCAACATCCTTTCATGACAAAAATACTCAACCAACTAAGAATAGAAGGAGAAATTTGTCAACACTTAGGTAGCAGTTAATATATGCCAGATGCATTGTTCTAGACACCTTACATTTACTAAGTAATTTCATTCTCACACCAACTATATGAGGTGGGAACTATTATTACCTACATTTTGGAGATGAATAAACTGAGGTACAGGGTGTTTAAGTAACTTTTCCTGTGTTAAGCAGCTAATAAGTTGTGGAGGTAAGATTCTCACACAGAAATTCTGGCTACAGAGTCCATGCTCTTAATCACATTCTGCTGTAATGTCTCTCAAAGAATGTAGAATAATAATAATGATAAACAAATTGGGTTTCCTTAAAACTAATGATTTAGGCCGGGCATGGTGGCTTACGCCTGTAATCCCAGCACTTTGGGAGGCCGAGGCGGGCAGATCGAGACCATGCTGGCCAACATGGTGAAACCCCGTTTCTACTAAAAATACAAAAATTAACTGGGCGTGGTGGCGCACACCTGTAGTCCTGGCTACTCGGGAGGCTGAGGCAGGAGAATCGCCTGAACCTAGGAGGCGGAGGCTGCAGTGAGCCGAGATCATGCCACTGCACTCCAGCCTGGCGACGGAGTGAGACTCCTCCTCAAAAAAAAAAAAAAACAAAAAAAACCCTAATGATTCAATCTTTATCTGTAAGTAAACTTAACTTATAACACTGTTGACATATATCAGTAACCATAATTTGTAATACTGGTAAGAATTGCTAATATTAGTAGCAATGTTTATTTGATCAAGTTGATAATGTTGGGTCAATATTGATATTTAATTGTAATTTTAGTCATAAAATTGGTGATCATTTATATGAGTAAACATAATTTGTAATATTGGTAAAAATTGACAAAATTACTTATACAATTTGATTGCATTAGTAACAATTATTTAATTTCTATTTGTAACTAAAATTTGATTCATAACTGTGGTACTCAATTTATATTAGTAATCAAAATTTTAATATTAGTGTTTTTTTATAATAGCAGTTAGAATGTTAACCATATTAGTAATGATTTCTATTAGGAACTACAAGATAATTCAAAACATAGGTACTCATGGGTTATATTAGTAATCTTAATTTGTAACACTGGTAATAGTTATATCTGTAACAACTTTTACACTGTTTGTACTAATCGTTTAATTTTATTTACTTATTTATTTAATGTTTTGAGACAGGGTCTCACTCTGTTGCCCAGGCTGGGGTGCAGTGGTGCTCTCATGGCTCACTGCAGCCTCAACCTCCAGGGCTCAAGCGATCTTCCCATCTCAGCCTCCCAAGTAGCTGGGACTACAGGTGCATATCACCACGCCAGGCTGATTTTTTTTTTTTTTTTTTTGAGATGGAGTCTCGCTCTGCCGCCCAGGCTGGAGTGCAGTGGCCAGATCTCAGCTCACTGCAAGCTCCGCCTCCCGGGTTTACGCCATTCTCCTGCCTCAGCCTCCCGAATAGCTGGGACTACAGGCGCCCGCCACGTCGCCTGGCTAATTTTTTGTATTTTTTAGTAGAGACGGGGTTTCACCGTGTTAGCCAGGATGGTCTCGATCTCCTGACCTCGTGATCCGCCCGCCTCGGCCTCCCAAAGTGCTGGGATTACAGGCTTGAGCCACCGCGCCCGGCCCTTGATTTTTAAATTTTTTTGTGGAAATGGGGTCTCACTACATTGCTCAGGCTGGTCTCAAACTCCTGGGCTCAAGAGATCCTCCCACTTTGGGTTTACATTTTTAAAAAATAATTATAATAGTTTACAACATAGGTACTAATCATTTATACTAATAAACTTAATTTGTAACACCATAATGCACTATAATATTAATTGTTATATTTGATGATATTAGCAACGATAATTCAATTTCTATTATTCAAATGTTCAGCATATTTTATTCTGGCATATTGTAGCCCAATGACCCAACTGTGGTAGTCTCCATTGCGTGTGCCATGCGTATATAATTCAAAACAGGTGCTTATAATTTATATTAGAGCACAATTTGTAATAGCAATAATCATTTGTAATAACAGCAATAATCTTTGATGCTATTAATAATGATTATCCAATTTCTACTAGAAACTACAATTTAATTCATAACATAGGTACTCGTAATTTACAACAGTAAAAATAATTTATAGTATTAGTGATAATTTGTAATATTAGTGATTTTATATATATATATATTTTTTTTTTTTGAGATGGAGTTTTGCTCTTGTTGCCCAAGCTGGAGTGTAATGGTGCGATATTGGCTCACCACAACCTCTGCCTCCCGGGTTCCAGCGATTCCCCTGCCTCAACTTCCCAAGTAGCTGGGATTACAGGCATGCACCACCACGCTCGGCTAATTTTGTATTTTTTTAGTAGAGACAGGGTTTCTCCATGTTGGCCAGGCTGGTCTCAAACTCCCGACCTCAGGCGATCCGCCCGCTTCGGCCTCCCAAAGTGTTGGGATTACAGGCGTGAGCCACCGTGCCAGGCCAGTGATTATATTTTATAATAGTAACCAAAAGTTCAATTTCTATTAATTAATTAATTTATTTATTGAGACGAAGTGTCACTCTGTTGCCCAAACTGGAGTACAGTGGTGTGATCTCGGCTCACTGCAACCTCCAACTCCTGGGTTCAAGTGATTCTCCTGCCTCAGCCTCCCGAGTAGTTGGGACTACAGGCATGCACCATCATGCCCGGCTAATTTTTGTATTTTTAGTAGAGACGGGGTTTCACTATGTTAACCAGGCTGGTCTTGAATTCCTGACCTTGTGATCTGCTCACCTTAGCCTCTCAAAGTGCTGGGATTACAGGCATAAGCCACCGTGCCTTGCCAACAATTTAATTTATAACATTACTTATTGATAAATGTTATTGGCAATCCTAATTTGAATATAGGTAAAATTTCTATCAGAAGGAATATTTGATAATGTTAGTAATAATGACCTGATTTCTATATGTAATATATTCTGATTCATTACATTAATTCTATCAATTCACATTAGAAATCGGTTTTTAATACTGGCAAAAATAGATAACATGAGTAACAGGATCTGATAAATATTGGAATGTATTATGATTTAGTTTTCCTTGTAAGCATAAGGAAACTCATGGTAGACCCTATCGCAAAGCAACTTCATGACCCCACGTGCACACAGCAGCCACACTCTTGATATCACACAGCTGATAATATACCAATATTTAATATTATTGCAGTAGTTATGACTCTTCCCTCCTGCCCACTCTATTTTCCCCAAACTCACCATTTCTTTGTGATTGGGGTAGAAGGTCTGATCAATTAGAGGGAATTCTTCTGTCCCCAGTTTCTTATGCAGTCGAACCATCTGGGCAAACTATGAGAACCAGGAGAGCTGGGTCAGTGAGTCCTTCACCGGGAATCTGTAAGCTTCTGAACACCCTCACTTCCCCCAAATCGCAGAGTGGTTTCAAGTTCCCACATGCATGCATGAGCTATTCCCTCTGCCAGTGGCACCCTTCCTGTTACTTACCACCCAGGGCTTGTCACAGAAGTTGTAGACAGAATGCAAGGAGTTAACACTGGGGATTCCAGCATATTGCAGCCCAATGACCAAACTTCGGTAGTCTCCGTTGCGTGCCATGCTGAAGGCGTGCTGGCGGATCAGCACAAAATCCGGCTTCAGAGACCTAGCGTGGCAGGGGTTGGAGTGTTGAGAGTTCCCCCAGTAGCTCCCTATCACTCTCGAAACAAAGACCAAGTTTCTACATCTCCATAGCTCCCAGAAATTGCAAAGTGGTTTCTCACCTCTGCACACATGTGCAAGCTGTTCCCTCTGCCTAGTGCACCCTTTCTACCCTCTGCCCACCTGGTGATCCCCTTTAAGCCTCTCCTACCTGTTCCCTTCTCAGCAAGGTCAGCTTGCAGCTTACCCACACAGCTCTGACAACTTCCTGGTCACCATCTCTCGGACTGCAAGCTGTCTTCAGTGTTCTGCCCGGAATAAATTCTAACCTCAGGACCTTTACCAAGGATGTTCTGTCTGTCTAAAGCACTTGCCCCTAGATACCTGCATGGATCACTCCTTCACCTCCATCAGGTTTTTCCTCAAAGGTCTCTCCTGCAACCAGACCGCCCTATCCCAACTGCAGACCCCACCATCATCCAACAATTGCTACATCTGCTTTAGTGCTAAATATTTTTTTTCTTTTTTCTTTCTTTCTTTTTAATTAATTAATTAATTTTTTTGAGACGGAGTGTTGCTCTGTTGTTCAGGCTGGAGCAATCATGGCTCACTGCAACCTCTGCCTCTCAGGTTCAAGCGATTTCCCTGCCTCAGTCTCCCAAGTAGCTGGGATTACAGGCACCTGCCACCACGCCTGGCTAATTTTTGTATTTTTAGTAGAAACGGGTTTCACCATGTTGGCCTGGCTAGTCTTGAACTCCTGGGCTCAAGTGATCCACCCACCTTGGCCTCCCAAAGTGCTGGGATTATAGGCGTGAGCCACCACATCTGGTCACTGCTATATTTTTTTCCTAGCACTTTTACATTTTCTTATTTATTTGTGTATTGTGTGTATCTCACAGTAGAATATAAGTCTCATAAGGCCCGGGTTCTTTTTTTTTTTTTTTTTTGGTCTTTCAGCATGTAGAATAGCTCCTGGCACACAGTAGGTGTACAATAAATATTTGTTGAATATGAAGTCCTGAGAGCAGCACCTGGCATGTAGCAGATATCTAGCAAATGTTTATTTAATTAATAATTGAAGGCTGAGTGTGACGGCTTATGCCTATAATCCCAGCACTTTGAGAGGCCAAAGCAGGTGGATTGTTTGAGCCCAGAAGTTTGAGACAAACCTAGGCAACATAGTGAGATCCCCATCTCTACAAAAAAACATAAAAATTAGCCAGGCATGGTGGTGTGCACCTGTAGTCTCAGCTACTTGGGAGGCTGAGGTGAGAAGATCACTTGAGCCTGAGAAGTTGTAGCTGCAGTGAGCCATGATTGTGTCAGTGCACTCCAGCCTGGGAGACAGAGCAAGACCCTGTCTGAAATATATACATATATATATGTGTGTGTGTGTGTATATATTTATATTATATATAAAATTTATAAATATATTTATATTTTATATATATATATAAAACATATATATATATATATATATATATTTTTTTTTTAAAGCCTGGCTTGTGGCATGCTGGGGTCCCTGGCTCTTTTTCTGAAGAAAAGTTGGCTCCCCACATTCCATGCCTAAGTTCTTGCCCACAGAAGGATGGGTGGGGAGGTAGGAACTTTCCCCCAGCTCTAAGGGGGAGAGTTCTTATGCCTCGCTCGTAACACCAAGGTACCCTTTTTATACTCACCGCATGACCTTCACCCCATTCCGAAGAACTTCCATGTCCACAGAGAATCCACCATTGGCATGGGCCACAAGGTTGAGATCAGAGAATTCGGCCTGGGAAGGAGAAAAAAATTGGTGATTCACCTACATCACACAAAAATGGCCACTCAGTTTGCAGTATGGACAACTGACCCCCAGGTCCAAATGTCCCAACTTACCTGTTCTACTTTAATGTCAATTTCTCCATGGATCTTTTTCCCTTTGAAGTATTTTGCCCTGGAGAGGAAAAACAGAACACAACTGTCAATGACAAAATCTCAGAAGGGAAGACAAAACACAGGCCCTTTACCCTTTTGCCCCTTCAATGCTACTAAAGAAACCACAAAGTGCCTTATAATTATTGAAATATTTTGAAAAAATCAAAGAGTGCTTTGTGAATAAAGTATGTTGTAATCCTCACACAACTGCAAAAATGTTAAAGGACATTGCAAACTGTAAAATGTGGCCTTTAACTGCAGAAAGCAGGTATTTCCCAAAATATAGTCTGCTCATCACATTACCATTGTACATGTTTTTTTAAAAAACTTCATAAAATTAGCAGTACTACGTAAATTAGAACATACTTTGAAATTGCATGGAGACCAGTAAACGGCAAAGAACCTTAGAAAACACATATCTGGCCAGGTACGGTGGCTTAGGCCTGTAATCCCAGCACTTTGGGAGGCTGGAGGTAGGAGGATTGCTTCAGGCCAGGGGTTGGAGACCACCTTGGACAACATAGAGAGACCCCCCATCTCTATAAAAAAAAATTGAGGGAAAAAAATAAAAGTCAACGACTGTGGCTCACACCTGTAATCCCAGAACTTTGATAGGCCGAGGCGGGTGGATTACCTGAGGTCAGGAGTTCGAGACCAGCCTGGCCGACATGGTGAAACCTCTTCTCTACTAAAAATACAAAATTAGCCGGGTGTAGTGGTGCATGCCTGTAGTCCCAGCTACTTGGGAGGCTGAGGCAGGAGAGTCACTTGAACCTGGGAGGCGGAAGTTGCAGTGAGCCAAAATGGCACTACTACACTCCAGCCTGGGCAACAAGAACAAGACTCCATCTCAAAAAAACCCCAAAAAACGAAAAACAAAAACTAGCCAGGCATAGCGGTGCACGCCTATAGTCCCAGCTACTGGGGAGGCTGAGGCAGGAGAATGGCTTGAGCCCAGGAGGTCGAGGCGACAGTGTGCTGTGATTGCATCACTGCACTCCAGCCTGGGCAACAGAGCAAGACCTAGGCAAAAAAGAAAGAAAGAAAGAAAGAGAGAAAGAGAGAAAGAGAGAGAAAGAGAGAGAGAGGGAGGGAGGAAGGAAGGAAAGAAGGAAGGAAGGAAGGAAAGAAAGAAGGAAAGAAAGAAAGAAAGAAAGAAAGAAAGAAAGAAAGAAAGAAAGAAAGAAAGAAAGAAAGAAAGAAAGAAAGAGAAAGGAAGGAACTACATTTCTCTGAAGCTTGCCTGTTTTTGTGTATTTTTTAGTCCCTGTGTATATCTCAGTGCTGGTGTCTGGCTGTGTGGCCTGAAGCATCTCTCCACTCTCTGGCCCTTTCACAAGGAGGAGCACAATCACCATGTGTGGTTGTGTGCTGTGAGAAACACAATGGCCATGGGTGGGCAGCTGCATCCGACAAGGAGGAGTGGATTGAGTGGTGCGGGCTGGGTGGCTCTAGGAGAAGCCAGTGTAGCTGGCAATGATGGGGGGCAGGGAGGAATGCAGCTGAGGAGGAGAGGGAGCAACAGGAGGGAGGGGGAGTGGGAGCAGCAGTAGGAACATCACGAACTGCTATGTCATTTTCCCCGGGCCTGTCCCCAGCTGGGCTTGGTTTCCGGTGGCCTCCTCCCCCAGGCTCAGGATTTCTAGCCAACAGCCTGCTCCAGGGATGGAAGCTCATCCCCAATCAGGTTTCTCATGGAAGGGGGATGAGGGGGAGAGACTTTCAGGGCTATTGGTCACTGACACGCATACAATCAGGGTCTTGGACACACATACACACACACACACACACACACACACACAGCACAAATGGACCCTGGTGACTTGAGTGACATATGCAAGAGACCCCAGGTACAGCTACTTCTTTTTCCTCGCTCTCTCTCTGACACACACACACACACACACACCCCATCGCTGACACTATCCCCTCAGAAGTGTTAGGAGAGAATCTCTCTCAGCCCTGCACATTTTTCATCTATAAACTGATGAGTGGGAATGATGAGGGTGTATCACTGTTTCTAAAACTTTTCCCACCATAAGTGTAGTTGGATACTGTGGTGGTCTGCTCAGGCCTCTTCTTCAGGGACAATGCACCTTGAATGGCAGCTGCTGACAGCTCATGGCTGTGTCCCCACTGGGAATTGTCTTGTCACAGTGAACTGCCTTGGCCAATGTTATACCTACTTCATGAGGGCATCCCCATGGTCTGGTCTATGAGGGGAAAGAAAGGCCAGCCTCCTTGCCTCAACCTGGGCTGACTCTGAAGGACCCTCCCAGCCCCAAGGGCTCCCCCTAAGATCAGTGGAGTCCCCTGAGGCAACTACATCTTGAGCCAGCCTCTCCCTCTGCTCAACCCAACTCTCCTCACAAGCGTTGATCCCAATGGCACACTCCAGTAAGCCTCCTGCATGCAAATCTCCACCTCAAAGTCTTTTTCCAGGGAACCCAATCTAAGACAGTGGGCCATGGAAGTCAAACCACAAGGGTGGTCTAATGCAGTTCTGGCACTGGGTTACCCAGCAGCCAGATGGCAGTGAGGATCTGTCAGTAGTGGGAGGTGGGGCATAGATAGCCTCCGATATGCTGTAGCAATGCAAAGTGCTCTGCAGCAGGTCCGGGCTGTGGTGTAAGCAGGATGTGACTTAGGCCATATGATCTGGCAGATCCTATGACACTGGAGGTGTCAGTAGTAGGAAAAGACGCTGTGTGGAATTTCTTCTCCCAGGTGGGAGAATACAGTGCAGGCCCCCAGGGTTTTGGAGCAGCAGTGACTTTTCCTGATGGTGGGCTGTAATGGGATTCTGGTGGAAGGGAATGTACTGGCTGGTGAAATACTCCTGGAACATGAGTGATGTCAGGGAAATGGTAACCAGACTTTGGTGACTATTCCCTAAATGCCATTGAGTAGCTGAAGAAAGACCTGACGTGCTCAGGGTGAATTCAAGGCAAAATGTGAAAGCCAGAGGACCTCCGTGACTCCATTTAAGGAAACCCTCATCTCCTGCAGTCAGAGGGCAGACAGAAGGGAGGGCCACGCTCAGAATTCAATTCTACATGGTGGCGGAGCTTCAGAGAAAGTTGACTTCTCAGGCCCAGCACATCTCCTAGGCCATGCTCATGTCCCTAATAGGACAGGAGTAGGACTCTGAGATGGGGATATTTGGGCAGATGCAGTTAAACACCTTGAACTTACAGACTCACCTGCATCCACTGGGCCTGCTGAAGTAGACTACTCCCCTGAGTTAGAATATAGACCTTCTGCTTAAAGATAATGCAGAGGCCTCAGATGACGCAGGCGCTTTGTAAGATAATGCCTGCCCCCTCAGAGTTTACCTCCCACCTCTCCTCCTGTTAACCACACCAAAAATTAGGGTGAAATCCTAGTGAAACCTGACTGGACAGGTTCTAGGCTTGCAAAGGAAGGAGATAAATGATCTGTAGAAGAACCTAAAGAATCTGGCTAGTATGTATTGGCAGGGGCTGAGAAGGTATGAATGAGACTAGATCCTGAGGACAATGGGCGAAGGAGGTAGAACAGGAAGTTGGCGCGCTCTCCCAGGATATGGAACTTAAAACCCTGGCGAGGACTCTAGGAAGTGTTACTAACACACTGGTATTTGGAAACCTGGAGTAAACAATGGCCCACACTAAGTGAAGCAAAACTTCCATGGCAGATTGCACAGGGAAGGATTAAAGGGTTCAAAGAAGCAGACATGTTGGAGTAGATATACTACTGAAGTCTGGAAAACCCACCAGCTGATTAAGGCCTGGAGGATACACTCAACTTATGAAATCAATAAGAAATATGCTGGTGAGGGTGGTACCAGTCACGCTGAGAAGCACAGTAGTGGTAAGGTGATAAATGAGTCCTGGCCCAGGTCCTGCTTACAGTGGGTCTGGGGGGTCCAGAGACCCATCCAGTGGTCACTTCCTCAGTTCACAAATGTGTAATTGCAATGGCATACTTTGTAGTTGTCAGAACCCCTACATGGGCTCCTCAGCCTGTGGCGTAAGAGCTATTTCAGTAGGGAAGTCCAGATAGAAGCTTCTAAAAAGGTGCACACCCCCATGCCCTGAACAAAACAGTAAACCACAAACAATATTGTATGCATCCTATGGGTGATTATGGAAATCAATGCCACATTGAAAGATCTAAAGGATGCAGGGGTGTTGGTCTCATCTTATCTCCATCGAATTGAGTGGTCTGGTCCCTGGAGAGGTCAGATGGGTCCTGGAGAATGCTTGCAGACTACTGCAAGCACAATCAAGTAGTACCCTTGCTTGTACCTGCCATACTGGACATGCTGTCATTGTCAGAGCAGATTAATAAGACCTCAGGTACAGCAGGTAGCCACTGACTTGGCAAATGAATTCTTTTCTATTCTGATTAGGAAAAAGGATCAGAAACAGTTCACACTCACGAGTCTGATGATAATATTCGTAAATGGTCTTTCATAGGGCTATGCTATCTCTCTCACCTGGTGTCATAATATAGTTCAAAGAAACCTGGACTATCTGGACATCCCATGGAATAGCACACTGGACCACCACATCGATTGCATCATACTGATTGTGTGAGATGAACAAGAGAGGGTTAGCATATTGCCCTGGTAAGACACATTCACTCCGGGGGTGGGGGATAAACCCCACAAAGACTCAGGGGACTGCTGCATTAGTAAAATTTTTAGGAATCCAGTGGTCCAGGTCAGTAAATCAGGACGGCCCCTCCAAAGAATAGGGCAAAGCATTGAATCATGCACCTTCCACCATGAAGAGGAAAGCACAATACCTAGCAGGCCTCTTCCCGTTCTGGAGGCAGCATATCCCCCACGCACAAATGCTGCTCTGACCCATATTCCAGACAACATGTAAAGCTACCAGCTTTGTGTGAGGGCCAGAGCAGAAAAGGGCTCTGCAGCAGGTCCAGGCTGTGGTACAAGCAGTCCTGCCATTTAGGCCAGATGATCTGGCAGATCTTATGATGCTGGAGGTGTCAGTAGTGGGGAAAGATGCAGTGAGGAGCTTATGGGAAGCCTGAGTGGGAGGCCCTTGGGGTTCTGGAGCAAAGCCATGCCATCTGCAGCAGAGAATTTTACGCCTTTTGAGAAAGATATCCCATTGAGGTGCTGGGCCCTGATAGAGACAGAATGCTTGACCAGGCACCAAATGATTGTGCATCCAGAAGTTCCCATTATGAGCTGGGTCCTGCTAGGCCTGCCAAATAATAAAGTCAGGTAGGCCCGGCAGTCAGGATTGAGCCCAAGCAGGACCAAGCAAGGTGCATAAGCAGGTAAATAACCCTGATCCCCATGTCTTCCACAACTGTTGTGCTAGTGCCTGTCTCACTAAGGGGACTCCTTAAAACTAGCTGATGAAAGAGGGAAAGGTCTAAGCTTGGTTCACAAATGGGTTGTCTTAGTATGTGGGTGGAAGCCAAAAATGGGCAGTGGTTGCACTGTAACCCAACTGGAATGGGCTTGAAAGACAGTGGCAGAGCTCCCAGTGCGCAGAGCTTCAGGCTGTGCACCTGCTCATCTCCTTTGTGCAGAAAGAGAAGTGCCTCAAGATTAGAATACATATATCCACTTATGGGCAGTGGTAAATGGTTTGGCTGGTTGGTCAGGGGCCTGGAAAGAAAAAGATTGGAAGATCCAGACAAAGAGGTCTGGGATACAGAAATGTGGGCAGACACCTAGGAGTGGGTAAGAAGTGAGGAGTGAGACTGGGTGTGGTGGCTCACGCCTGTAATCCCAGCACTTTGGGAGGCCGAGGTGGGCAGATCACCTGAGGTCAGGAGTTCAAGACCAGCTTAGCCAACATGGTGAAATCCCATCTCTACTAAAAATACAAAAATTAGCCAGGCATGGTGACGCACGCCTATAATCCCAGCTACTCGGGAGGCTGAGGTAGGGGAATCGCTTCAACCCGGGAGGTGGAGGTTGCACTGAGCCGAGATTGCGCCACTGCACCAGCCTGGGCGACAGAGTGAGACTCCGTCTCTAAAAAAAAAAAAAAAAAAAAAGAGGAGTGAGGATCTTTGGATCGTGTGTTAACACCCACCAGACAGCATCTGCCATCAGACAGCATCTGCCATGGCGCCATGGAAGTGACACTAGGCAACCAGGTAGACAGCATGAGTCAGCCCGATGATGTCAGCCAGGCTCTAATCAGCCACCTCAGTGCTAGCAGATGGGCACATGAATAAGTGGCAATAGCAGCAGAGAAAGAAGCTATGTGTGGGGGCAGCAGTGTTACTGCTGAATGTCCAACCTGCCAGCAACAGAGACTAATACTGAATCCCTGACATGCCACCATCCCTCCAGAAGGCCAACCAACCACTTTGTGGCAAGCTGATTACATTGGGCCCCTTCCATCCTGCAAAGAGCAGTAATCGATTTTGACTGCAATATTCCATATTTGAGTTTGCCTTTTCTTACTGCAGGACCTCAGCCAGCTCACTGTCTAAGGGCTTACATAACATTTGATCCACCAGCATGAGACCCCGCATAACACTGTATCAAACCAAAGGACACACTTTATAGCAAAGTAAAGGAATGCAAAGCAAAGGAGGTGCAAAAGTGGACCCATGACCATGGAATTAACTGATGGTATTACACACCACGCCACCCAGGAGCTGCTGGCCTGACGAAATGATGGACCAATTTGGTGCAGCCACAGCTAAGACACCAGGTTGGAGGTGAGACTATGCAAGAATGGGCACTATCCTCCAAAACAGTGTCAACCCTAAATCAATGGCCATTGTAGGTGCTGTGTTTCCTAACAGGTAGAATACACGGGTGTGGGGACACAGAGGTCAGGAAGGAGTGACCCAGCTTACCAGCAATCCCAGTGATCCACTTTTGAAATTGTGCTTCCTGTTCCCTCAGGGCTCTGCAAGGTTAGAGGTCCTGGTTCTCCAAGGGGGAACACTGCTACCAGGGGACACAGCAAGAATCCCATTAAACTGTAAGCTATGATTGCCCTCAGGGCACTTCGGGTTTCTCATGCCGAGGGACATAAAGAGGAGTTATTGTCTTGGCAGGGGACATGACCGACCTTGCTCCTCAGGAGGAGGTAGAGCTGCTGGTATGCAGTGGAGGCAGGGAGGAGTATGTTTGGCACCCAGGGGATCTGCTTGGGCATCTGTTGGTACTCCTTGCTCAACTTTGATAGTAAATGGGCAATGTGGTTGTTTGTACAGCAGCTACAGCCTGAGAAGGGCATGGGGACTAAAGGCTCAGGGATCTCTGCAGGATGGGAGCCACCCAGACCAAGAGAGGTGCTAGCTGAGGGTGGCGGGGGGGGGGGGGGGGGAATCTAGAATGTGCAATAGAGGAAGGAGAGGATGAATATCATTTATGACATTGAAATCAAGTGCAGCAGCAGAGACTATGGCTCATCTCACTACTGTGCTCTTTCAAGTGTCCCTGAGAAAACAAGACCGATTAGAATTGTGGAAATGCCATTCCCCAATGGGGTGAACTTACTATAAGAAGGAAGTGGATCAGAGCAGTGCAAGGTGTGGACTATATGCTCTCCTCAGATCCTTACCTCCTTGCTCCAGGCCTTTGCATCTATCCCCAGCTTCTGGAATTATCTACTGCTGATGGCTCACAGGCGTCCCTCACTGGGCACTGGCCTCTGCAACAGGGATTTGCCTCACCCAAGATTATGCCTCCTCCCAGGGGGCAGGCTACAGCCAATGACTGACGTAGGAATTCAAAGCCTGGCCACCCCGCTTCAACTGGGACAACTCTGAAGGGTCCTTCCAGTGCCAGAGCTCCCCAGAGGATTGGCTGAGTCCTCTGTTGTGGTTGCATCACAGCTCAACTTTTCCCTCTGCACAATCCTGCTTCCCTCGCCACCTCCCCCACAGGTGTTATTCCCAAGCACTCTCCCCAGTAAATCTCCTGCACGCAAATCTCAGAGTCTCGGGGTCTGCTTCCAGGGAAATCTATCTGAGAAAAGAAGCCACAGTAAGAAATAAAGCTTATATAACCCACTATATATGTATTTGCATAATAACCCATCCTATATATGTAATATATATTACATAAGACACATATGTTGTACAGCAAATATGAGGATATAGAATGTCTTATATATTATGTAACATATAAAATGTTGTATATTATATATTATGTGTATATGTATTTAGAATGTATATAAATACATATGCATAATTGGAATTTAGGTTTCAATAGATAATTATCTTTACTATGGGTAATGTATTCTGATTTTTCTACGCTATTTTATTTCATTTCATGAAGAAGAACATATACATGTAGATGTATTATGTACTGTAAAGCCGTATTATATACTGTGTGTCATATATAATATACATTATAGATTGTATATCTTAATGGAATAACATTATATGTTTTGCTAAACAACAACTTCATTTACTATGAGCAATATGCTCTGTTATTCTCTATTTTTATTTATCCTACTTCATGGAGAAAATGAAATGTTGGTCATAAGCCAATACGTGACCCATAGTTTGAGAAACACTGGACAGCCGGGCCCGGTGGCTCACGCCTGTAATCCCAGCACTCTGGGAGGCCGAGGCAGGTGGATCACGAGGTCAGGAGTTCGAGACCAGCCTGACCAACATGGTGAAACCCCATCTCTACTAAAAATACAAAAATTAGCCAGGCATGATGGCACGCACCTGTAGTCCCAGCTACTCAGGAGGCTCGCTTGAACTCGGGAGGCGGAGGTTGCAGTGAGCTGAGATCACGCCAGTACACTCCAGCCTGGGTGACAGAGCAAGACTCCGTTTCAAAAAAAAAAAAAAAAAAAAGAGGGAGAAAAACACAGGACAAAATTATCCACAAAATGGGGGAGATGAGTCTCAACTTAGAGTTTTCAACTTTAAACCACAGAGGAATTGAGACCCAGGAAGGAATGAGGGTGGTGAAGTTTGGTGGGAAAGGCGTCAGACTGTATTTGGGTGTACATTCCATCACAGCATTTGTACAACTCCTCCTTTATTCGGGGCTGAAATCCCTGAAGCTTGTGTGGTTCTGAGTGTCTGCAAGTTGGTGAAACAAGTCTCTGTTCCCCATACTGAGCCTGGCGTACATACATAGGCTCTCTCCCTTTGTCCACCCCACCCCACATATAGTAGACACTAAATAAATATTTGTTAGATTGCCTGGAAGAAAAGACTGGAAGGGATGCTGGGATAAAGGGGGGGCTTCTGAGATGCAGAAGGGGAAGGGATGGATCGTTCACTGAATTCAGCAGGTGCTCAATAAATGTTTTCTGGACAAAGAAAAAATGGAAAACATTGGATTTGTGATTATGGAAAGGGGAAGGAACTTGTCAGTATTCCATAGATAATAAATGCTTGACGGAAAGAAGGAAGCAGCCGCAAAGGACCTGTGTGGAGGGCTGGAGTGGAGACGGGAAGTCTAAAGGAGGGTGGTTACCTACATCCAGCAGAGGTCTCATTGATGTTTGCTGACTTCAATGGAGCAAACTTAACCAGGAAGATAACACGTTGGTGAGTGGACGTTGGTGAAGGAATTACAGCACGTGCTCCATAAATGCTTTACAGATTGATAGAGAAAAAAGCAGAGAAGCCTGCTGCAGGGATGATAATGTGGCTGTTTGAAAATAATAGAGTAAGAGATTAATAAGTGTTTTCTGGACTAATTCGGGAAGCAAAAGGCAGCTGGGGAGATGGCTACTAAGTGGAGGAAGAGGCCTAGCTAGAATAAATGGAAAACAGCACACATTGAGAGCTTTCAGGATTGTGTTGTGTAAAAGGCAGGATGGAGATTGTTGAAGGGGAAATTAGAACTGCAAGAAGGGGATAAGAGGCATTTAATGCAAGGTTCTTAGTAGTATACGATAAATGCTCATTAAAAGATTGTGGGGTTGCGTGGAGGAAAAGGTATAGCAAGGCAAGCTGGCAATTGAGGATTTCAAGCACGCCTGCATTTAGAAAAAAAAGAAGGAAGGGGAGCTGAAGAAGGGTTATTCCTAGTATATTATGGTGAATAATAAATGCCTCCCACACTTTCATGGAAATGATTCAATAAATATCTGTAGAATGAATAAATTGCTCTGAATAGAGAGAAAGGCTACTACTGGGTAAAGGCTCCTGGGGGAGAGGTAATCTGACCAGTAAACAGCTGGTACTCAATACATTTAGGCTGAAGTAGAACCCTGGAGAGAGAGCTCTTGAGGCAGGGGCAGAGATTTCTAGAGACTTGGAAATAGGAAGTTGAAAGTGACTTACATGGTAAGTGCTCAGTAAGTGTTTACTTAAATAGTAAAACTATTAAGTAAACAGTAAACTTAGTAAATTTACTAAATTTATTTAGTAAATGTAGTAAATTAAGTAAACAGTAAAACTATTAAGTAAAAGTTTTTACTTAAATAAGTGTTATTTAAATAGACTAAAAGCCCTTTGGGGGGATGGAATTAAAGTTGGTAGAGGGAATCCTAGGGGCACTGAAGGGAGTGGGAAAGGGGTGATCATTATAAACTCAACTCTGGATTTATCACAGGAAAGGACCTTGGGAGAGGCCTTGTGATTGGAGCAGGCTCTCCTAGGGGTAAGGAAGAAGAACGTACTCCCCAAAACAACAGGTCCTGCATATGTGCTCACTGGAGCTACTGTTAAGAAAACAATTCTGGGGAGGAGGTGTGAATATACAGAACACACAGAAGGCACTCCATAAATGCTCAGGGGAGCCATTGAAGGAAAAGGTCTTTGGGGGAGGATGATTAGAATGGAGCACATGGCAGACAAGGAATAAATACTCACTGGATCCACTAGAAGAAAAGGCCTTTGGGGAGTGGGGCTGGGGATGGACATATAATCACCTGATCAATGCTCACTGCATCCTTGAAGGAAAAGCCCTCTGGGGAGGGGAAATAGGAGTGCAGAAAGTTGATCTATGGGAGCTTCGTTCTTCATCCATAAGAGAAAAGGCTTTTGTGAAGAAGGCACACAATCAGGTACACAGTAGGTGCTCCATAAATACTCCAAGGAGTGATTAAAAGAAAAAGTCTTTGGAAAGAGTGACTGGAATGGTACACACAGCAAGTGTAAGATATCTGAGCACTGTATTAACTGGAGGCACAGGCCTTTATGGAGGGGTCTCAGGTTGTGTCATGCAGAAAGTGCTCAATACATGCAGACTGAAGCCACCGGAGGAAAGGGTATTGGAGAAAGGGTTTGAGGGTGGGGTATACAGCAGGCACCACTCAATGCATGCTTGCTGAATACACTGGAGGAAAGAAATTTTAGAGAAGGCTCACACTGCAGGCAGTTGATAAATGCTAGATGGATCCACCAAAGGAAAGGTCTTTGAAGAAGTAGCTGGAGAACGGGGGATACAAGAGGCACTCAATAAATGTTTTCTAGACACACTGTAGGGAAAGGTCTTCGAGGAGACAGTCTGAAGATGAGTCACACACAAAACCGCTCATGGAACTCACTGGAGGAAAATGATTTGTTTGCGAAGGGGTTTGGAGGTGGGGCACGTGTCAGGCACTTAACAAATGCTTCCTAGATCCTTTGGAGAAAAGGTCCTCAGGGAGAGAGCTTGGAGTTGGGGCACAGAGAAGGCATCCAATCAAAACTCACAGGATCCATGAAAGGCAAAGCTTTTGGAGAAAAGCTGGGGTGGGATACACAGCAGGTACTCAATGTTTACTAAAGAGTTTAGAAGGGCTTTAAGGACGGAGCTGGGGTGGGACACATAGCATAGACTGGACACATGCTCACAAGACCCATTAAAGAAGGCCTTAGGGCAAGGGTTGAGGACAACAGGACAGTATCAGGCTCTCAAAAAATGCTCACAAAGTTCATTGAAATCAAAGGCCTTGGGGAAGGGCTCTTGGATGAGGCATACTGCAGGTACTAGATAAGTGCTCACAAGATCCATTAGAGGACAAGGCCTATGGGGCAAGGGTTAGGAAGGGTAGGCAGGACACGTTCGGTTTTTGAAGGCTCATAGGATACACTGAAGCCAAAGACTTTTGGGGGAGGCGGAGTAGGGAACAGGTACACAGCAGGCGCCCGATAATTGCTCCCTGGATCCATCAAGGTTTAAGGGGCGAAGGAGGGGCGACAAGGGCGGGGCACAGAGGAAGCATCCAGCTTAATAACTTGAAGGAAAAAGATTTAGGTGAGAGGGCAGGTGCCAGGCACACAAGCGGCGCTCGATAATTGCTCATTTGCAGAGGAACGATCTGGGGGACCCAGGCCCACGGGAGACGTCCACGGCAGTGGCTTACCAGTCGGTGTGCGGCTCGTCGATGACCAGCAGCACCCTGGAGGCGGCGCCCCCGCGGCCTGCGCCCCCAGAGCCGCCGCCCACCTGCTCGCTGAAGGTGGCAGCTGCTGCCGCCGTGGTCTGCTTGACCGCGTTGGACAGCGACGAGAAGAAGCCACCGCCCCCCGAGGACCCGGGGCTAGGCGCGGCCGGAGAGGCCGCGGGGGCGACCCCGGAGGACCTCTCAGCAGTGGCGGTCCCGGGACCGGGCGTGGCTCCGGGGCTGTGGGCACCGGGCGGCGGCGGGGGTGGCTGCGGACGCTGCAGGTCTGTCATGTACCCATTCGGCAGATTGGCCATAAAGTTGCTGTCCGACAGGCGGCGCCGCAGGTAGTTCATGGCTGCGGCTTGGGGCAGGGGGTCCTAGGGGTGGTCTGGCCAGGAGCCGCGGGGGCGGACTGCGCGGTGCCCAGGAGCACAGCTGCGCTCTCAGGCACGACACGACTCCTCCGCTGCCCACCGCAGACTGAGGCAGCGCTGAGTCGCCGGCGCCGCAGCGCGGATGGTCGCGCCCGTGCCCCCCTATCTCGCGCCTCGCGTGGTGCGGTCCGGCTGGGCCGGCGGCGGCGCGGACGCGACCAAGGTGGCCGGGAAGGGGAGTTTGCGGGGGATCGGCGAGTGACGTCAGCGCGCCTTTAGTGCTGAGGCGGCGGTGGCGCTCGCCGCCAGGCGGGGGCGAAGGCGCTGTCCGCGGTGCTGAAGCTGGCAATGCGCACGCGCCTCGCCGCATCCTGTTCCCCCTCCCCCTTTCTGATAGGGGATGCGCAATTTGGGGAATGGGGGTTGGGTGCTTGTCCAGAGGGTCGGGGTCGGTCATCAGGTAGGCACCCCCACTCCGCCTCATCCTGGTCCTAACACCCACTCGCACTCATACACAGGGCCCTCCGCAAATACTCGGTTTGTAGTGTTGATATTCAACTCAGAAGGCATTTTTTGGGGGGAGGGGGGCAATGGAAGCACACTCAGAGACACGAAAGTAGAGAAATAACCCCCTCACAGAGGGGGGTGAGGTCACACGCAGTGCCCGCGGGGAGATTAGTCTCCCACGTCCACACAGGCTCAGCTAGGCAGAGAGCGGGGGCGTCGTAGACAGCATCAGACAAGCGGAGGTGGACACTTGGGCGGTGTACACACCCTTGCCCAAGGTGGCAAGGGGGGCCTGGAGGCACACAAGAAATGACACACATATAAACACACACAAAAGTGAGGAAACATACAAGGGCATGTACAGACAGAGAACACACGCCAGTCTAGGTATACATACAGACATACAAGTCCAGGGTAACACATATGGGCATATTACATACACGCATGCATACACCCATACGCACACATACACAGGCAACACACTGACACACAGAGACCCAGGGAAACTCATATGAGAATACGCTCGCAAACAAAACACATTCCCACCGATGATCATGGAGAAACCTAGATCTGCAACACAGACATTCTCTGCAGCCCCAGCCCTGGTGCATGTCCACCCCCACACCAGAACACACTTGGTATATACGCCACCATCCCTTTGCTCTGGACACAGCCAAAACCCATGATAACCACCTGATGTCATCAGTGCCCATGGCTGTCTCCCCCTGCACCCAAGAACTTTCCACAGAGGCAGGCCCATCCCATGGTGCACACACAGTAGGTACCAAATAATGTTTGCATATAAGCAAATGAGGTAGTCCAAGCAGAGGTGGGATATGGGAACCTGTCAAATCTTTATGATTCTGACTACAATAAAATCACTAATTCATAATCATTTGTTCACTGTTTGTACCCAACTGTTAACTAAGCTGTTTACATGCATCATTTCATCCAACCCTCACAACAATCCAATGGGGTGGATAATATAATTTCTATTTTATAGATGAAGGAATATAAGAACTCCAATTAATTCCCAAAGGGTCATGTTCACTTTATGATCAATACATTTTTTTCTTTTAAGAATGTGCCAGGAGGAGAAAACATCCAGTGCCAATGTGGCTGGAACAAGCTGAAGGGGGTTGTGGTAGCAGGGGCCAGATTGGGTAGGACCTTGACCATAGTGAGCAGTGATGGTGGACTAGGAGAGGTGGCAGAAGATAGGCAAGAAGTAAGTAGATATGGAGTCTCTTTTGCCTGCAGAATTTTCAGGTGAATCATCCACTTATTCATTTGTTCATCCTTTATTCATTAAATCATTGGCTGGTTTAAACAAGGCAGTAATAGTGTGGGGTCTGGAGACACAGTGCCTGGGTTCAAGTGGGGTCTCCACCATACACTTGGGAAAGTGACTTAATCTTTCTGAGATTTGGTTTCCTCATCTGTAAAAAGGGTACATCTCTAACCCACCTCTAAGGAGAGGGATAGGAAGGGGGCAACCTCCGTACCTTTGCATGTGCTGTAACTTCTGCCAGGAATGCCCTCTCCTTCCCTTTCTCGAGGGCTGCCTTTGGCCACTGTCTGCAGGAACTCCTCACTTCCAGGTCTCAGATTCCATCCCCTCCTCCTCTAGGCTTCCACAGTACCCAAGTCAAACATTTCCCAAACCATCCGCTACTCCCTCCTCCAACCCAGCCAGCTTCAGTCCCACCTCTACGCCTTTGATTTGGCCACTCTTTCCTCCTCCCTTCAGGATTCCTTCTCTGGCATTCCAAATCCCAGTGTTCCCCAGATGGGGATCTCCCCGCAAATCAGATATTTTCCAATGTCTTGAAGTATGTGCTCCCTGGTTTTTTGCCCAGTAACGGAAGCAAACAAGCTGTGCAGGGTGCGGTGCCCTCTTTGGAGACAGGAACAGCTGCAGGTCTACAGATCCTTCTGGCTCCTTTAGGTCTGAATTCAGGTTCCTCAGGAAACTATCTCCAGGCTGCGCCTCTTCCTAGGGTCCCCATTCCTAGGTTCCTAGTACTTGTGGCCCTAGCACCATTTCCTTTTTCCAGTTGGCTCAATTTCCAGAAATTAATTTTTTGTAGATTGTTTTGTAAAGGAATGAGGATTCACCTCAGGAGTGCCTCAATTCACTAAGGCAAAGGTAAGGCTCCCCCAAACTGTCTCCATCTTCTTCAGCAGGAATAGGCGTACAAAAGGGGCCCCAAGAATGATTTTGCTGTACACTGGTGAGCAATGACTCTCAAACACACACCCCTGACATATGTTCACATTCAGTATTGTACCCATGTTTGTAACTCACACATAGATATCCATGGTACCTTCATGTGTATGTGCATACACGCATGACTCCTGCATTGTTATGGCATACACACAGTTGTAACCTTACACACATGCCACATATCAATACATCCTTAATTCTTGCACAGCCCCAAAGGTCTGCATCTCTCTCTCTCTCACACACACACAGCTGAATTCCCACTTTATTGTAAACATATACCTCTCTTGTACCCTGTAGTAGCAACCAGAACCCCTCACTTTGGCTCAGTCTTCCCAAGATGACCAGTAAGTACTCATCAGCTTCCACTTCACTTCAACTCATTGACTGGTCCATTTGAATAAGGGGGAAACGACCCAGAGAAGTCAAGTAAGTGTACCGATATACTCTGAGTGTGCATGTCACAAACCTCCCACCCAAAACCTCCCCACACAGAGGGGTCCCCTCCACCCACAGCACTCTTGATATTTAAGACCTCACCACAATTCATGATGCTTCAAAAATGTCCAGCCTACTACCTTTCTGTGCGTGTTTCCTTTGTAAAATGGGGATAATAATACTGACTCACATGGGTCTGCTCTGGACGAAATAAGTTCATGCTATGGAAAGCCTTAAGACACTACTAAGCACACAGTAAGTACTTTCTAAGTAGCAGCTATTACCATGATTATTATGATTCTTATGATGCGTCTCTTCACAAGGGGCCTGGCATTCAGTAAGTGGTAAATGAATGAGCAAATGCTAAGAGCACTGGTGTCTGGCTTTGTTCCCTTTACTGCGGAGACACGTAACGCTCTGATTCGTCTTCTTCTCTATTCCCCGTGATGTCCAGCACTATTGTTAGTATACAGTAGGCGTTAAGTGTTGAATAGATGTTCACACGAAAGGAATACCTTCTGAGTCCGTTCCCTCGCTCAGATGTCCTCTTTCTACCAGCCCTCCTCCACCCTAGCTGCTCAGACTTAGCTTTAGTATACAGTAGGCGCTAATAAGTGTTGAATGAATGAACAAATACCAGGGGAAAGTGTCTGGATTTGTCCTGGGGGCTCCTGTGGGCAGACACTGACTCTTAACTTCTTTGCCCCCGCCTCAGCTCAGAGCGCAACACAGGCACTTCCTCCGCCCGCCCCCCGCCTCGCCGAGCTATTTGTCGCTGGTAATTGCGGCATTGGAGCTAGGCTGTCGGGAGTGGGTGGGTGCAGGTGCTCGGGCGGCAGAGTGCCAGCCTCGGCCACGCCTCTGCCGTTCCTCCTCCACAGACGCGGAGTCGGAGTCGGCCAGCAGAGGCTCCTCTGAGGCTCCAGCTGGTGGGAATCTAGGGAGGTCCAGGAGGCGGGGAGACAACGAACAAGCACGCCGGCCAATCAAGAAGTGCCTGCCAAGACAAGTAGCCAATCAGGGAACTCGTAACGCGGAGCTCTGCAGAGGAACGTGCCGGGCGGCCCTGGAGCAGTAAGGGGGGCTGCGCAGGGCCCAGACACTGGGGTTATGGCAGCGGCGGGGAGAGGCTGGGGCTGCACACTCGCTTTCACTCCTGCCAACCTGCGACCACAGTGGAAGATACTGTTGTCCGCAACAGACTGCTGTGTCTTGGCCCGTGCTGTGCCCTTTGCCCTGTGGGATGCTATCACCCTACTTTTGGGGAAGGGGATGGGTTGTTTTTCCTCCTTTAAGGAATCGTAGACGAGCTCGAAGAGGTTAGTTTATTGAGGTTTGGAAGGTCAGGGTGCTCAGAGTGGAGGAGAGAGGTGTTAGAGTTTCTCTTCCTCAGGGTCTTTGCAAGCAGGCACGTGTAGACATGGTCGTTTCTCCTCCACCACCAGCTTCTGCCCCTGTAGCTCCTCACACCGTGGCAGCGGTCTCCCCCAGAAGGTCACGTTCTTCTCGCCCTGACCTTCGACCATGGAAACGGTGGGCCTGAGGCATTAGGGGTGGGAAGGAACGGAAGGGAGAAGCTCAGGGAAGGCAAGAATGCATTCAAATCGTATTGAGCGCCTGCTATGTGCCAAATGCTACCTTTTGTTTGTTTTGTCTGTTTTCTTTTTTTTGAGACAGGGTCTCATTCTGTTGCCCAGGCTGTGCAGTGGCACAATCATAGCTCACTGCAGCCTCAATCTCCTGGGCTCAAGTGATGCTTTTGCCTCAGCCTCCCAAAGTGTCGCTGGGATTACAGGCGTGAGCCACTGTGCCTGGCCTCCCAACATTACTTTTTAGCTATGGGATATTGGGCAATTTCTTTAGCTTCCCTGTGCCTCAGTTTCCCTCATCTGCAAATGAGAATGGTAGGAATAGTAATATTAATACTCACCTCACGGGGCCGAGTGAGGATAAATGAGTTAATTCAGGTAAAGTGCTCAGAGCAGTGCCTTACACACAGCAAGTGCTCAATAAATGCTGGTGAATGTTACTTGTTGGCATGAGCTACTTTCTCTTACCTCCAAAATATATATCCTTTATATCTCTTTCCACTGCCTCTAGGAAAAAACCCAATGTCTTGTCCTGACATTCAAGGCCTTATCATTGGGCCCAAATCCCTGCCCCAAGCCAATCTCTCTCTGTCTTTCTCCTCCACTTTATTCAAGCTCAGTCCATGTCCAGAAAGGTCTTTACCTGGGTTGTTTCTCCCACTAGGCAAGCCCTCCATTCACTCCCATCCCAGTTTTCTCCATTGCTTCTTCCTCCGCTCAGTCTCTCACTCACTCAAGTCCTTTGTGCCTCCATTCAACACCTCTAATTCATCTTCAGGCCCCACTCTAACCCCCCCAGCTGGGAGATCTCTTCCCAGATGGCAGCCCTTCCACGAGCTGAGAATAGTCCACTTAATCTAGTAGCTTGATGTATGTGGAAGGAAGAAAAGGGATGACCGTTTTAACCCTCTGGCACCTGGATGTTAAATGGATGAACATTTAACACCTGGGCCCTTCTGGCACCTGGAAACACTTATGGCAGCTAATCACCTAGCTCCAAGTCTTTGTTCACAGTCTTGATGCCAGGAACGCCTTTCCCAACCCCTACCTTCCCTGGGAGGCCCAATCAGCTTCCTGGACCTAGGTTGAGGTGGCAGCACCTGTTGCATGCACCAGCTGTTCCTCATATGCCTCCTGTCAGGGGCCTGCTCAGCTGGGTCCCTTGGAGGATCCACAGGATCTGGGCTGTGTGTATCTGCAACTGTTGCTGAAAAAGCCTTGGAGTGCCTTAGGGCAGTGAGATGCTGACAAAGTGGATGGAGGCATGAGTGACTGTGGGAGCCAGGCAGTGAATGGAGGCCTGAGTGGCGGCAGCTAAAAGCATGAGTAACTAAAGGTTGGAGTCAATGACACATGAAGGACTAAGTGAATGGGAGAGTGGATGAGTGACTGAACGAGTGACTGAGGGGCACAGAGGCTATGAATTCTCCCCCAAGAGCTTCTTTCTCATCTTCTTTCGTTTCTCCCCACTTCCTGCAGCTGGGAGGTGGCACTCGGCAAGGCAGATACCTTAGATTCAGCAGTGGAAGCCCTGGTTTCCAGGGGTAGCTGACTCTCCCGCCTGTAATATCATGACCCCCTCCCAGGCATACTTTGCCCTCTCACTCACGGGTACTTGGGGAGCAAGGGTGTGCAGAGGCGCTGGCGGGCACGGGTAGGATTAGGTCCACAGGGGGGCATGCACAGCCCCCAGGTACTCCACTCTGACCATGATCCTGTCACTGCAATGAGGGGTAGGGGTCACAGAGTCAGAACTGGAGGTCTTGGTGGGAAGGTGAGAGGGAGGCTGCAGAGACGTGGGGTGCACAGCAGAGAGTTGGAAACCCCTTATCCTGCATGGGCCACCCCACCCTCAGAGCACAGTCTGGGGGACACTCACAGGGGCAGTGCTGGATGCTGTAGCAGTGCCGAATATCCTGTTGTTGCCCGGTACATCGATGTCCGTCAAACTTGCGGCCCTTGCAGGTCCTCCGGCGTGACTGCTGGCCCGGGATTTCTTCACAGCTGATGGACTTCATGTTCCGGCGGACACAGGTGCTCCACTGTCCCCACAAGTCCCACTCTCCATCCACTGCAGAGACAGGGCAAGAGGAGATTGGAACAAAGCAGGGAATCAGCAAGAGGTTCAGAGGAAGAAATGAGGGCGGTAGGAGGGAGTAGAGGTGATCAGATGTGCGAATGGGGGATCGGGGTGGAAACAAGGTATCAGGGCCAGGAAAGGAGGAATCAGAGACAGGAGCAAGGCCTCAGCAGCAGGAACTGGGCAGCAGAGAAGGGCATGGGGGGCTTAGGCATGCAAATTGTGAACTCTGAGATGCTGACCAGGGCAGGGCACGGCTGTGTTGCAGATGTGGGTCCGGGTGGCATCACCAGCACAGGAGGGGCCTCCATGCTGGGGCACAGGGCGATTGCACGTCCGTCGTTCTATGGTCTGGCCCAGGCCACAGGTCACAGGGCAGGGGCTCACAGGGCCCCAAGGCCCCCAGCCCCCAGCCACTGTTGGAGGAGGAAAGGGAGTGAGGAGAAAGGCCTCCTCAATCCTTCCACTTAGCTCCTAGACCCTTGAAGCAGACTATCCCCAAATGAAGAGCTGCATGGTCACATGGTCTAGGAACTCTAGAAATGGCAGAGCATCTATGCCCTCAATCAAGAGCCCCGCCAACCACATCAGCGGCCTCATCCTGGTGTACCTGGGCAAGGCGGCAGGCCGGTGCACTTCCGATGCTCATAGGCTAGCTCTGGGCAGGGCTTCCCAGGAGGCTTCTTGGAAGGCTCAGGTGCGGAACACGTGCGGCTTCGTGTCTCCTTAGGTTCGTGGGGTCCACCGTGGCAGGATCCTGAGCAGGGGGTCCAGGGACCCCAGGCGGCCCAGGCCCCGTGTGCTGTGGTGGGGTGGGAGGTGGAGGGATGCGGGTGTGGTCATGCGTGCTAAAGTCCTCTCACCCTGGCAGTTCCCTGCTGTAACCCTGCAGACCCACGCTGGGTGCACCCATCAGCATCCTGTGGCTTCCCTCACTCACTGGGGCAGACCTGCTGGGTGTCACAGGCCTCTGATTCCTGTGCCTCTCCCGGGCAGTGGCCTCCACACTTGGGGGCAGGGTGATCACAGGCTCGTCTGCGGGTCCGCATCCCTTTGGAGCAGGTGACGGAGCAAGGCTCCCAGGGCCCCCAGTCAGACCAGCCGCCTATCTCTGTGGGAGAGAAGAGAGGGTAATGGGATGGAGGTGGGGTGTCATTCAGGGCTCTTTGCTTCCTCGAGTGCCCCACATGAGCTAATCCTGTCCTTATATCCTCTGCCACCACACGGGGCCCACCGTCCCCGCTCACTAGGCCTGCCGCAGAAGCCTTTATGTGGGTCCCTCTGCTTCCCCTCTCACCCCCACTGTGCACAGTCTGTTCTCCTCCCAAGCCCAGTCAGATCACGTTCCTCCGTTGCCCACAGTCTGAATCACTGAGACGAAAAGCCAACGTCCTCTCCATGGCCCCCAGGCAACGGGCCCTCCTCACCTCTCTGACTTCACCTCCTGCCACTCTCCTCCTTAGGTCCTTACAAACACGGGATGGGCCCACTCTGAGGACCTCTGTACCGATCGTTCCCACCAGTGCTGGGTGACAGGGAGTGCCCGCCTTGCGCATCCTCCTCACCAGGACAGCACTGCTTGTCCTCACAGGCCTGAAGCTGCCACTCCAGGGTCCCAAGTGCCACCTTCTCAGAGCACTGCCCGTTCCAGCCCACACAGCGCCGGTACCGCAGCTGGGAGCCCTCAGAGCATGTCACCGAACAGGGGGCCCATGTGGACCACAGGGACCATTGTGGGGACCTGTGGAGAAGAGCACACATATCCCATCCTGGCATGAGCTGACAAGGATGGCATGTGGGACTCCAGAGTGTGGGCAGGCACGAGGGGTTGCTAGGCAAGTGTGTGTGCGATGGATCGATAAGTCTCTACCTTTTAGGGATTTTGGAATACTGAATGGGAAGCAGTGGACATACAGTAAGTGCTTGATAATGTCATTTACCTTCAAAATCAGGCATCTGGAGTTACCATTGGAAGGCTGGCAAGGCCAACACTAGGCCTGCAGTAAGCAAAGGTAAGGACTAGGAACCAAGGGCAGATGTCAGAAACCCACCAGGTCACCACACTACACAGTAGCAGATAAATAGAAAGTGCTTAATAAACCTGAGCCATCATCCCTATGGCCTCAGAGGCCTCCTCAGAAATACCCTAGATCTATCCCCAACCCACTGCGTAGCCCTAGGTATGCTGTTCATGCCAAATAGATGTGAACTGTTGACATGACTTGGGGCCCAGAACTGCCCTCAAAAATCCCCAAGCTCCCATTCCCATGGTGTATCTGGGATATATAGTAAGCAAGTAGAAAACAGGTCTGGCATACAGTAAGGGCTCAATCCATGCAAGCTGGAAATCATGATCAGGAGACTAGAGCTACCCTCAGAAATCCTCAAGCTCATCTCCCAACCCTGCCATGCAGCTGGTATACAGGAAGTGCTCAATGAATGTGATCTGTCATCATAATTAGGGGCCTAGAGCTGCCCTCAGAATTTCCCAAACTCTCCTGCCCCCACAGTGTGTCGGTATACAGTAAGCACTCAATAAACATGAGCTGTCATCAAAATTAGGAAAATACCAAGCTGCACCCCCGCTGCAATGCTTCCAGTGTGCAGGAGGTGCTCAGTATGTGTGAGCGATATCAGTGGTTCTCAATCAGGGGTGATTTTGAGCCCCAGGGGACATTTGGCAATGTCTGCTGACATGTTTGGTTGTCACAGCTGGTGGGGAGAATTGCTACTGGCATCTAGTGGAAGGCTAGGGATGTTACAAAACATCCCACAATACGCAGGTAAGCAATCCCCTCCCCCAACCAAGAATTTCCAGCCCCAAATGTCAATAGTAACAAGGTTGAGAAACCCTGAGGTATGGTCACGATCAGGGCCTCAGGGCCACCCTTGGAAGTCCTAGAGAAAGAAAGTACCCAGTTTTGGGTGACCCCCGCAGACAGTCCTTCCCTCCCCGCATCCCCCGCCCCAAACGCCCCCTAACCTGCAAGGCTGACAGAGCCCGCCATTACGTTCCTGGTAGGCATAGGCAGTGTTGAGACAGCAGTCTTCCACGCTGACACCACCCCCCAGGAGGCCCTTGCACTTGCCGGAGGATTCTTCATACTGGGTGAAGCAGACCACGGGGTCTGAGCCTGTAACAGGGCCAGGGGATGGGTGGGTGGGGCTCAGTCAGGGATGTGGTGGACCTGGACACCCCTGGGGCCAGCTGGGCCCTCACCCCCTCACCTGTGGCTGGCAGGGTGAGCAGCAGCAGCAGCGGCGGCAGCAGCAAGCAAGGGGCCTGCGCTCCCTCTGTGATCATGTTGAGTACTGCCCCCTGCACCTCTACCAGAGAGGAGATCACGCTTTATCCGGGTTGATCTGCTCCTGGAGTCAGCAGGGAAAGAGGAACCTAGAGGCAGGAGGAACTGGGAGGGCATCCTGCTTTGACCCCACCCTGTCCCCTCTGCCTCCTCTTCTACTCTCCCCTCCCCATTTCCTGTCTTACTCTTGGTCTTGTTTTGCTTGTTGCTGTATCCCCAGCACCTCATGCTCCTCCCAGCAACCTCTCAGTGTTCAATTGAAGCTCCTAGGACACAGAGCGTGCAGCAACTTCCTAGCCGTGTGACCTTGGGTGAGTCACTTAACATCCCTGAGCCTCAGTTTCCCTATGTGGAAAATGCATAATCTCTAATGTAATAACAGGGTCAACCTCGTGGGGGTGTTGAACCAGGGTGAAGTGAGTGTGCCATGCTCAGTGTGTCCCTGCTCATGGGGGTGGAGGAGGCATCGAGGCAATTGCTCCATCTTCCACCCTGCCTTAACCTCCAGCCTTAACCTCGGCCCTCGTTTCCTGAGAAGTTCCCTGTGGTCAGCTTGTGGTGGGGGTAGTCAGCACAAAGGAAGTGAGAAAGGGAAGTGGCAGGAGCCTGGGGAGGGATTCAGGAGAGGAATAGGGGCTATCCATTGCCCCATGGGCCCAACTGGGGACAACACCAGGGTCTGGGGTGATTAGGAGGGAACAAGCGGGGCCATGTTCCATCAGAGAACCCTCGGGCAGATAACACCCCCCTTCTGGAGCCTGTTTCCCCTCTGTAAAATGTGCTCACAGACAGCACCTACAACATAGGTAGGGTGTGTCGCAGAGATTGTGAGTTAAGCTTTTGTTTGTTTTTTCAAGATGGAGTCTCACTCTGTCGCCCAGGCTGGTGTGCAGTGTCATGATCTCGGCTCACTGCAACCTCTGCCTCCCAATTTCAACCAATTCTCCTGCCTCAGCCTCCTAAATAGCTGAGATTACAGGCGTGCACCACCATGTCCAACTGATTTTTGTATTTTTAGTGGAGACAGGGTTTCACCATGTTGGCCAGGCTGGTCTCGAACTCCTGACCTCAGGTTATCCACCTGCCTCAGCCTCCCAAAGTGCTAGGATTACAGGCGTGAGTCACAGTGCCCGGTAAGGAGTTAAGCTTTTGGAAAGTCCTTAGAACAGTGCCTGGCATATAGTAGGTGCTCTGTGTTTGATAAATTTATTCAACATTTATTGAGCACCTACTGGATGCCAGATACGGTTCTCAGCATTAGAGCACAGAATAGGACAAAAATCCTGGCCCCCGAGAAGATGGATAATAAATGTTCCCCCTCCTCACAGAGGTCTTCCCCATACCCTTGTCTGGCATCCCTGTCACTCTCTAGCCCAGTAGCTTTCGAACTTTTTTTTTTTTTTTAAAGAGACAGAGTCTTGCTGTCACCTGGGCTGGAGTACAGTGGTCTGATCATGGCTCACTGCAGCCTCAAACTCCTGGGCTCAATTGATTTTCCTACCTTAGTGTCCCCAAGTAGCGGGGACTACAGGCACACACCACTACACAACTAATGTTTTTATTTTCTGTATAGATGGGATCTCGTTGTGTTGCCCAGGCTGGTCTCAAATGCCTGGCTTCAAGATTTTCTCCCAACCCTCAGCCTCCCAAAGTGCTGGGATTACAGGCATGAGCCATCACACCAGCCCTTCTTTTTTTTTTTTTTTTTTTTTTTTTTTTATAAACCCTAATGAAACTCCAGGGCTTGCTTTAAAATTTTATTTTGCTTTTAATTAACAAAAAGAAGCGTAAGAAAGATAGGAGGGCAATGCCTAATTTCCTCTGCTCTCAGGGAGGCAGGGAGAGATACCATTCTGCAAATTCAAATGTAATAATTTGGTCAGCTGTTAAAACAGAAGTTCTTCAGGAACACTTGTTTTATGGGCAGTAAGGTATGCGTTAATATCTGTATCCATTACAGATGTACTCTGTTCTCTCATAACATAAGCCTATCCTTGAAAATGTGCTTTGAACAAAGGAGTCTTGTTAAGATTCTAAGACTTCAAGACAATCATTGCTGTGTTATCCTGTGAAAACAAACTCTCCAAGAAAGCTGAAATTGGCTGGGCGCGGTGGCTCATGCCTGTAATCCCAACACTTTGGGAGATCAAGGCAGGTGGATCACCTGATGTCAGGAGTTCGAGACCAGCCTGGCCAACATGGTAAAACCCCGTCTCTACTAAAAATACAAAAATTAGCCAGGTGTGGTGGCGGAAGCCTGTAATCCCAGCTGCTTGGGAGACTGAGGCAGGAGAATCACTTGAACTCGGGAGGCGGAGGCTGCAGTGAGCTGAGATTGTGCCACAGCACTCCAGCCTGGGTGACAGAGTGGGACTCTGTCTCAAAAAAAAAAAAAAAAAAAAAAAAGAAAAAAAAGAAAAAAAAGAAAAGATATCTGAAATTCTGGCTGGCTGCTTTATTTAACCACCTGTTGCCCTGGTAATAATATTATCAATATTTCCTTTGTTTTTAAACTGTATACTCATAGGATTCCCTGTGGAAGAGGACTGTCGGCACTCTATCTTCTCCCACACGTTTAGCAATAAAATGACTGCAGATTTCTTAAACAAGGAGTGAGAGTCTTGTCTTATTTAATTATTACATCCCTACCTGCTACTATGTATTTGCCTGCTTCTTGTTATTCTCACTCCCTAAATATCAGTTCCACAAGGGCAGGGATTTTTGTCTGGCTTGTTAACTGCTGGGTCTGCAGGACATTAGATAGGCACCAGCAAACAGTAGATGCTCAATAAACATCTGCTAAATGAATCAATCAATGAAATAAAACTTTAGAGATTCTGGTAAGTGCCAGAAGGACAGTCTGACTTGGAGGTAAAAATGTGGGCATCCCATGGAGGGTAAGTTGTATTTCAAGTGCGAAGACCGGGATAAGATGACCTAGAGGGGATGCATGAGAAGAGAGAAAGGAGTCCCAGGGCTTTGCCCTGGGGAACCCCAGTATTTCAAGTTTTTGAGAAGTAGGAGAAGCCGGCCCAGGGAACTGAGCAGGAGGGGCCTGTGGAGGAAGAGGAAAAACAGAGAGGGTTTTTCTCCAGGGCCTGGAACATTTGACCTGTGGCCTCTCATACAGTCTCATTTGGTCTGTTATTTTCTCTCTCTTTTTTTTAAACCTATCTACACAGTTCTGTTTTTTTCTTTTCTTTTCTTTTTGAGACAAGGTCTGGTTCTGTTACCCAGGCTGGAGTGCAGTGGCGTCATCGCAGACTGCAGCCTCAACCTCCTGGGCTCAAGCCATCCTCCCACCTCAGCCTCCCGAGTAGCTGGGACTACAGGCACACGCCACACCTGGCTAATTTTTAAAATTATTTGGAGAGACAGAGTTTTGCCACATTGTCCAGGTTGGTCTTGAATTCAAAGTCCTGGGCTCAAGCGATCCTCCCACCTGTGTCCTCAGTAGCTGGGACTACAGGTGTGCACCACTATACCTGGGTAATTTTTGTTTTTCGTTTTCGTTTTAGTAGCGGCAGGGTCCTGCTATGTTGCAGGTTGGTCTCAAACTCAAACTCCTAGCCTCAAGTGGTCCTCCCACGTCAGCCTCCCATGTAGCTGGGATTACAGGTGCACAATACTACTTATGCTAATTTTTCTAAGTTTTAGTAGAGATGGGGTCTCACCATGTGGCCCAGGCTGGTCTCAAGCTCCTGGTCTCAAGTGATCCTCCCACCTCGGCCTCCCAAAGTGCTGGGATTACAAGCATGAGCCGCCGCACCCAGCCTGGATTTACAACCTCTACTATATTCTCTTAATCACACAGCCTCTCAGACATTCTGTCACTCATACAGTCATTTTCTGTGTCATGGATTCCAGCCTTACTACAGTCTCCTTCTAACAGTTTCACACACACAATCATGTTTAACAGCCTGTCTCATTCAGTCAATATTGCCAATATTTTCTCTCACCAGTCAGTTCCTTACATATGCATGCACACTCACACAATCTCATGAAATGTTGAGCCACTCATTTGGCCTGTTACTTTCTCACATACACAAATAGTCACTGATTTATAGTCACCACTAACTAGTCTCTCATGAAGTTTCCCACACATGCACAAAAATCACCACCTCTCCTACCCTTTTCTCACTCAAGCCACTTTTTCACACACCCACGATCCCCGATTACAGCCTCTCCCACGAAGACATTCACACGCATACACAATCACACAGCATCTCAGACACCGTCGTCACCTAGTCTCACGTTTCTTCTCAGTCAGCTTCCAGCACCCTCAGTCCTTGATTTACAGCCTTTCATAAAGTCTCTTGCAAAGGGTTTTACCAATGGTATAATCAGTTTCTCAGCCACTGTCTGAGTCATCACTGTCCCTCAGTCAGCTTCTGATATACTCGGTCACTATTTCACAATCACCATTAGGCCCTTGATAAGTCACCTACAGTCACCCAGGCCCTGTCTCGGTCATGCACACCGTCATTTTCTTCATATGGGAAGCTCAGCATGGACACACGTGCACAGCTTTACAAGTTTCTCACACACCGCCACGTGGTCACTTGCCGTGTCTCATTTGCTCAGCTCTTTTGCGTGGCCCCGGATTTATGGTTGCTTATGAACTCTTTCACAAACCCCCTGACGCTCTGACATCACTCAGTTGTCAAGTTCCTCTCCCACAGTTGCTGACTCCCAGTTACCACTACTGCAAGTCTATCAATAGTTCCTTGCCCCTTTCCCTCGCATGCTCAGTGACGCGGTCTCTCGAGAACACCATGTCAGTGGCTCCGTCCGGCTCACTGTCATTTTCTCTCCCACTTCCTCACAGTTCCTGAACCTGTGGGACAGAATGTGGCAGTAACGGTAAATCGATTTGCCACTAGTTTCAGGTGTACACATACACACACACACACACACACGGCCTGTCACACTCTCCCAGTCACAGCCATTCGTTTTGTTTCTCAGTCTTTGCTACAGTCTCTCACGCCTGCTTTCGTACACACAGTTGCACCTTCTTGTGTCTTTGGTCCCAGTTGCTGGTTTGGTCTCATAGCCATTCTCTCTCGTACAATCAAGTTCGCACCCATACAGTCTTACAGCTTTAGCTGACACTACAGGCTCAAGTAGTTTTGTACATTGTCTATTTCTCAAACGTTGAGTCGCCTATAATGAGGTTTGTCACCTATACAATCTTTGCCACAATCCCTGACAACCTCTACTGTAGTTTCATGCCCACGTAGTCTCTCACATGCGGTTTGGGTCACTCAGTCTGTCTTGCTCACCATCAAACACTGATGGGGCTGCAGTCCCTACTCTCTTCTCATAGATATTATTTTGTGCATACCATCACAGGTTCTTGTACAGTACCTTGACTACTCGTCCAGGCTCAGTTATTTTCTGAAACACGGCCGCAATTTCCCACATAGACACACCATCAAAAGTCTGTGGTCACAACTTCTGTACTCTCTCACACACAATCACAGCTTTCCACATCTCTGACACACACATGGTTACCAATATGCAGTCCCTACTACTGTTTCTTACACACGCCATCACACCATTTCTCTCACGATCAACCTCTGCCTCACACCCTCCACAGTCATGCTTGTCACACTCAGCTAGTCCTTACAACATCAGAGAAAAAGTGCCAGCAGCCTCCAGCATCACTTTGAAAAATATATATTTACAGGAACAATTCCCCATTCTCTGGGACTCTTTAGAAAAAAAAAAGGTCCATTTTGGGGAAGTAAAACAAACAGTGGAGACGAGTGTAGCACCGTCCCCCAAATCACCAACCCCCAGGTCCCGAGGCCTGGGCTGGGCCAGCACTAACAGGTGAGCCCAGGAGTCTTTTGAACCCACTCTCTCTTGCCTAGAATAGAGACAGGACAGGCTTTATGTCCCCCATTCCTCCCTCCCAACTCCAGGGACATTGAAAGGGTCCTTTGTACCCGCCCGCAGGAAATTGGGGGGCTGGGAGGGAGGGAACTGAAAATACACGTTTGGTATCAAAAATAAACACTTGGAGGGGGGAGGCGGCAGGAAGATTCCCCCCCAAATCCCTTCCTTCCCACCCACCCCACTAAATATAGGAAGAGATGACTCCCTCTCCCCTATTGAAAAGCCCCATTTAAAAATAGATTATACTATCAAAATGGCAGCGGGGGAGAGACAGGGAGACCTGGAGAACTGGCTGGAGGGGCCCCCCAGACGGGGACCACCCCCCAAAAAAACCCTCCATTGGGAGGAAACAGGCAGGACCCCAGGGAGGTTGGCAGACAAAGGAATGGCTTTTCAGGGGGAAGAAGAACAAAAGGGACATTCCTCCCTGGCCAAAGTTGGTTGAAAAAGGATAAGCTGTCTGAGAGAAAGGCTGGGGAGGTGGAAATTTCTATTCCAAGGGTGTGATTCTTCCTTGGCCAAGACTCCCAACCCATTAAATGGTACAAATTCTTCCTGGACCCCTGAGTATGGCCAGGAATAATAAAACAAAACAAACTAACTCTTCTACTCACATCTGAAAATAGAGACAGGGCTCCCTCATCTCCCCAAGGGCAGGCTGAGAAATAAAGAAAGAAAGGTCGTTCTCAAGCCAGACCCCGATTGTCTTGTGTTGGGGAAAAAAGTGGGGAGGTGGGGGAGATGTCCTAACCACCCTAAAAGGTTAGGTCAGGCTCCTCCCAGTGGCCTTCAAAAAATAAATAAATAAACCGCCCCTACCATTGATGTAGGAGACGTGTAAGGGCGGCCACTGGGGGACTGACAGAAAACAGAGACGTTGTGGAAGCTGTGTGTTTTCTGTGGAGGAGATAATGAGAATTACTCTTGGGAGTAATTCTTCCCAAGGATCCCCACCCCACCACAATCAGAGCATGAGTCTTTCAGTTGAACTATGTTTCTCCTTGAGATGGCTGGCTGGAGAGAGCATGGATGGAGTGACCCCAGAAGGGGAGGTGGTGGTGGTGGCGGTGGTGGTGGTAGTAGTCATGGCTTCTGGGGCCCTGGGGAGAGCACCACGGGGGTCGAGAGGCCATCCACGCTGATGGAAGGGATGTGCACCTGGGCGCTGCCACTGGATGGAAACTGGGGGTAAAAAGAGCGAGAGGTCACAGATGGGGGCCATTCTTGGGTCTGTCACCCTGTCCAAAATGGGGAAAGAGGATCCTACCTGGAAGGAGAGCTTGGCCGGGCTACGGGGCGCAATGGGACTCAGGGTGCTCCAGAAGTGAATGCTGGGAGGCAGCGAGCTGGGTGTCAGCAGCACCGGGGTCTGTGGGGAGAGGGTGGTCGGAGCTCAAGTGAGTAGAGAGTAGATGTGGGATGCTGGAAGGGACTTGGGCCTAGCCCCACCACAGATTTCCCACTCACACTCCCAGGGTCACTCCCCAAAGTGCACACACCTAGATGGTAACTACGGAGGCCATGCCTACGATCTCTCAAACTCCGTAGACACCCCCCACTCCCTATTCCCGAGAGCCCACCCTCAGTTAGAGACCTCATTGGTCAAGACCACCCACAAGACCCTATCCAAATGCTGCTCTCAAACCTCTCAAGTCACCATCCAAACAGCTCAGGGTCAACTTCTAACTCATGTCCCACCCGTGAAATCCCATATGCAACTCCCAGACCAAAAAGCCCTGCTCAGGTTCCTTAAGCCACACCCCAACCCAGAAACAGTCCCACAGAAAGCCCCTTGGTCCCACCCACAAAAGTCCCCAGCCCTGCCCTTCACTAATCAAACCCCATCCCTCCAGTCCAGCGTCAGCCCAGTCAATCACACTCGAAGGCTCCACCCTCTTCAGGGACAACCACATTCGCCCTCCTCTGATTCCTGTTAGTCACCTGCCACATGCCAGTCCCATTGGGGTTGGCACCCACCCATCCCACACCTCCGCAGGCACTCACCAATGTATGTGTAGGAAGTAGGGACGGAGTTAGCGCCGGCCCAGGCGCCTGGAGGCCGGAGCCAGTTCCCGATCCTGGGGTCCGTTCGGGTCCTGGCCCACCTAGCAGGCTCGGGCTGAGTGGAAGCTCTAGGTCCCGGGGCTTCCGGCCCTTTTGTGGCTGGGAGATCTCAGGGCTGGAAGCCACGTGGCCGCCCGCCTGCCCTGCGGTGTCCATAACAACCGCGGGCAGCCGGGCTGGCACGCCCTCCTGTGGAGGGACTTCTGGCTCGGCCTTGGTAGTTTCCGGCACAAACCCTCTCTCCCTGGCAACTTCCAACTCTTCCTTGGGCCCTTCCACTTTCACTTCTGGGGGCAAAGCCCGGCCCAAACCTGGCTCCACATTCAGCTCTTCCGATTTCAGGTTTGGAGCCTCGGGCGGAGTCAGGATGACCTGGGAGAGGAGCAGGTACAAAGAGGGTAAGGATTGTTGGGGCCACAGGATTCTCCTGTGGGCTACCCAGTGATTTCCCCGGGAAAGTGGCACTTGGTACTGGGGGCATCAGAGCAGGTTCTCCAACAGGACATAGGACTTCATCAAGGAAGTAGGGCTTCCTCTGGGGCAAGTCCTCCTATGGGACAGGGGACTTGGGGTAAGACAACCTGAAGCAGGTAGGAATCTGAGGGATACCATCCTCATTCATTAAAACAGTGGTTCTCAAAAATTTACCTTCCTCTGAACCAGCAACATCTGCCTCATTTGGTAACAAGTTAAAAATACAAATTATTGGGCCCCTCCCCAGCCCCACATATTCAGAAACTCTGGGGGTGTGCCTGGCAATCTGTGGTTTAACAAGCCCTACAGGTGATTCTGATGAGCGCTAGAGTGTGAGAACTAGTGCATTAAACAAATATATTTCAGGCACCTACATGTTCGGCAGCTACTAACTGTAGCACAGTATTCTCCCCTTTCTGTCTCAGGATTTGTGTAGCTCTCTGCCCCATCCCTCCTTCTAAGAGGATGTCTGTGTTCTTCCTTCCACCATTATCTCCTTTAACAGGAGCACTATGTCTCTTCTACCAGCCTCCCTCATCATTCGGGGATTACACATCCGTCCTCTTTACTGCCTCCTCTTACTGGATTTCTATATTCCAGTCCTTACCTGCAGAGGCAAGCCGGCCTCCTCAGCCTCCAGGCAGGCCTCCAAGGGGCTTGGACTGGTGCTCCTGCTCCCCGAGGGGGGCGCTGCTGCTCCTGCAGGAGCTGCATTGGGGAGCACCACAGCAGGCCGAGGATGAGGGGGTGGCTGTGGCTGCAGAGACTGGATGGTGAAGGTGGAATAGAGGCCCGAACGCATGTACTCGTTCCGGCTGCTGCGTGCCAAACCACCCGGGCCTGCCATTCCTGCACCCTTGGGTGTGCCTGGCTTTCCAGAGGCAGTGTCCCCTGGGGTGGCATGTACAGCAGCAGGGGCCACATTTGGCATGGCGGAGGTAACAGACACCTCTGGCTGGGGCGGGCAGTCCTCAGTGGAGCACCCTGCGACCTCAGGATAGGACACAAACTTGTAGACGAACTTCTGGCCGCTCACCTTGCGGATGATGTTCTAGAAAGGGAGGAGAGGAACAGAGGGCCTGAGAGGAAAGGGGCAGGCTGGAGGCAGGGTGTGTGTATGTCGGGGTGGAGTGGTGTTTCTCTTCTCCTAGTGGCTCTCTTCCCACTTGCCCCTCTCTGGCTTTCCTGTCCCTCCTCTGTAAGTTCCCCTCTCAGCCTATCAGCCCATTTCCTCTCCCGTTGGTTTCTACCTCTTTCCTCTCCCCCTAGATTCCCCTTATCTATACCCCTCCCTAGTTCCTCCCCTTTCTCTCTTCTCTCCACAACAATTCTTTCTTTAAGCCCCTTCCCATCCACCCCTTTCCAAGCCTCCCTCTGTCACTCTCCAGGTCTATCTATCTGATTTTCCCACCCCCTCCACACTGTGGCTCCTCTTCACAATGGGGCCCGTGAAGGGAAGGTAGTAGGTGTGGGAGCAAGTCTTCTTGGCTCCAAGAACCAGGGGTTCACAGGCCAGGCCTTGTGGGTGACTGTCAGGACACAGTTTTGGAGACTAGCAAATGCAGTAAGACAAGAAAATGAAGTAACTGATATAAATGTTGGAAGAAAGTAAATTAATATAGATGGATGGGGCCATGAATTATTAATACAGAGGATTATTTGAAGCTAATGACACAGAAGTGGAATAGGGCAAGGTCACTGCAGAGGAGAGGGCGAGGAGGCCTCATTATTAATACCACTATGGAGGTTGAAGCTAAAGCAGTAAGAAAATGAAGTAACTAACAGCAATTAGACAAGAATATGAAAAATACTGGTATAAATATTGGGAGAGGGCCTATAACAAGGCTGGCTTGGGTGGGTCACAGAGCATGTTTGGGGTTTTTCAGGTCTGGTGGGTCTCAGAGATGACCTAGTGTTCCCAGAGGGCACAGTGAGGGAGCCTCATTACTAATATTGTTCTGGAGGGTTGAGCTCAAGGAATAAAATATGAAAATGGAATAAATGCCATAAACTATGAAGGGTATGCAGCATAGGTCCAGGGCTGTTCTGGGGGGCACGGGCAAGAGGAGTGTGGGAGCACTAGGGCATTCTGCGGAAGTCTTAGTGCTGGTCAGATATGTCACAGGGTGGGCCCGTGTTTCTCAAAAGAGGAACAAAAAGGGATATTCATGAATATTGTTTGGAAGTTTCAGCAGGAGGAATAAGAAGATGAAATAACTTGTATAAATATTGGGGGGAGGGGAAACCCAGCAGTGGCCTGGGGGTCTGAGAGGGCAGAATGGGGGAAATTTTAAATTTTAGCTGTAGGAATAAGATAATGAAAACAATTGATATAAATATTGGGGTAGACCAGTGCTGCTCTGGGAATTTAAGAAGATAGGGTGTGGAAGCTGGTACTAAACATGTTGTTGCAGAGGTTTTAGCTTAAGGAATAAGAGAAGAAAATAATTGGTTAAAAATGTTGGGGTCCCAGAGGACAAAGTAAGCAAAAGCTGGTATAATACTGTCAGGGAGGTTTTGATTCTAGGAATATGAAATATTCTGGAATAAGAGAAGACTATGAAATAACTAGGGAAGCCCAGCACTGGTCTAGGGCTTCCAGAGGACAGAATGAGGACCAACCATTATTAACCATGTTTTCAAAATGTTGGCTATAGGAATATGACACGAAAATGAAATGCGCATGGCAGGGCAGCATCACTTTGGGGATCTCAGAGTGGGAGTAGGAGTCAGTATTAATAATGCAATGATGGTTTTTGCCAAAGCAGTAAGACAAGAAAGTAGGTGAGATAGTGCTTAGGGGCCCAATACTGGCCTGACGGTACCAATGGATGGGTTAAAAACTGATAAATTTTAACATTGTTTTCAAAGTCATAGCTATGGCAATCAAAACAAAATAAAATCTCTGATATAAATGTTAGGGGGGGTCCCAGCCCTGGTCTGAGAGACTGTACCTTGTCATAGTAGTACCGCAAGGCCCGGCTGAGCTTGTCGTAATTCATGTTGGTCTTGTTCTTGCGTAGCCCCCACAGCCGGGCCACCTCCTCTGCATCCACCAGCTTGAATTCACCACCATCCCGTGAAGTCCAGGAGATGATGTGGCCATTGCCTTGCTCTCTCAGCAGCTGCAGCAGAAACTGCCACAGCGTCACAGATGGGTCCATCGCTGGGGGAGTGCTCACGCCATCCCAGGGGTACCTGGAGAGCAAACAGCTGAGTTGAGAGGCTGTGGACATAGGAGGGGCAGAGGTCAGGGGGAGGAGGATTCCTTTTTTTGTCATCTTTTCTCCATCTCTGTCCTCAAACCCTACCATCATTCCCTAAACATTCCCAGACTAACTTCTAGCTCCCCAGTCCAGCTTGGGATGCTCCCTGTGATGGGATACAACTCATGAGTATCTTAGGATGGTGTGAATGTATTTTGCCTGTGGGACAAATGTGAATCTGTGGCGGTCAGAGGGCAGACTGTGGTAGGCCAGATGATGCCACCCCTGCTCCACATCCTAATCCTTGGAACCTGTATGTTATTTATACTACGTAGCAGAAAAGAACTTTGCAGATGAAATTAAGGTTACAAACCTTAAGACAGGGAGATTATTTCTGGATTATTTGATTAAATTCAATCTAATCATATGAGCTCTGAAAAGCAGATGATGAAGAAAGAAAGGTAGCTCAGAGATGTGATGACAGAAGAGGCAGGGGAGATTCAAAATGTGAGAGGGACTCAACCTGCCATTGTTGGCTTTGAAGATGGAGGAAGGGGGCTCAGAGCCAAGGACTGTGGGCAGCCTCTTAAAGCTGGGAATGGCCATCAGCTGATAGACAGTAAAGAAACAGGGAATTCAGTCCTACGACCTCAAGGAATTGGATTCTGCCAACAACTTGAATGAGCAGGAAATGGATTTTCCCCTAGAGCCTCCAGAAGGAACACAACCCTGCCAATACCTTGATTTCAGCCCACTGAGACCAGTGTGGGACTTCTGACCTATAACAATTTTTTTTTTTTCTGTGGACTCTCAAAATTCTCCTCAGGTCAACAGGTATAACAGGTATAAATATAACTCATTATTAAAAAAAAAAAATTTTTTTTTTTTGAGACAGAGTCTCGCTCTGTCACCCAGGCTGGAGTGCAGTGGCACCATTTTGGCTCACTGCAAGCTCCACCTCCCGGGTTCACGCCATTCTCCTGCCTCAGCCTCCCGAGTAGCTGGGACTACAGGTGCCCGTCACCACGCCTGGCTAGTTTTTTTTGTATTTTTAGTACAGACGGGGTTTCACCGTGTTAGGCAGGATGGTCTCAAACTCCCAATCTTGTGACCCACCCGCCTTGGCCTCCCAAAGTGCTGGGATTACAGGCGTGAGCCATTGCACCCAGCCACAAATATGTTATTTTAAGCAGCTAAATTTGTGATAATTTATTACAGCAAGAATAGAAAATTAGTTCCATCCCCCTTATTTGAGTGTTATCTGTATCTTCTACCATATAAATGTTAAGTTTTTCAGGTTTTTTTGCCAGAGCCTTGCAAAGGCTGCTCACTCCACGTGGGGCTTCCTTCTTCTGCCTAGCAGTCTTTCTCATCTTTCAAATTCCACCTTGAAGGTCCTTTCCTTTATGAAGCCGTCCTAAAACTGAACGCCTGATCTCTCTGTCCTGTTACTATCCCTGAATGTTCTCTTTGTTTTTTTTTTTTTTTTTTTTTTTTGAGATGGAGTCTCTCTCTGTCGCCCAGGCTGGAGGGCAGCGTAGTGGCACAATCTTGACTCACTGCAACCTCTGCCTCCCAGGTTCAAGTGAGTCTCGTGCCTCAGCTTCCCGCATAGCTGGGATTACAGGTACCCACCACCACGACCGGCTAATTATTGTATTTTTAGTAGAGACATGGTTTCACCATGTTGGCCAGGCTGGTCTTGAACTCCTGACCTCAAGTGATCCACCCACCTCCCACCTTGACATTCCAAAGTGCTGGGATTACAGGTGCGAGACACCATGCTCGGCTCTGAATGTTCTCTTTCTCGATGACAGCAATAATTAATATCTATTGAGAGCTTAATACACATCAGGCACTGTTCTAAGCAGAGGCAATATGACCTGCTGGACAACTGCCCAGGCACTAGGGCCAGACTGCCAGTGTTTGAATCCTGGTTCTGCCACTTATTAGCTGTGTGACCCTGTGCATATTCTTTTTCTTTTCTTTTTAGAAATGGGGTCTCACTACGTTTGCCCAGGCTGTTCTTGAACTCCCAGGCTCAAGCAATCCTCTCTCCCTGGCCTCCTAAAGTGCTAGGATTATAGGCATGAGGCACCACGCTTGGCTGATATTCTTTAACCTCTTTGTACCTCAATTTTCTCATGTGTAAAACAGGGATAATGATATGCCCATTGCTAAAATGGGGATAACAATACCTAGTTCATAGAGATATTGTATAGATTAAATATTATATGCCTGAGGTATATGATAAGCTCTAAATATTAGTTTCTGATTTGTTCATAGTCCCTTATCTGCTATTCCAAAATCCAAAATGCTCTAAAAGCAGAAAGCTTCTTATACCTCTTTTGGCAGCAAAACCTGATTTGAAATGAAACAAGGCCCTTTCTGGTCTTTATTGATTCTCACTTAGTGTGAGAGTGTTCATACATTTTGCTGCATAAATATGAACACAGCCGACTAAAGAGCTTACTAAGGGGTGTTATGTAACATCGTATATGCATCATGTTACCTTTCTGAAATCTGAAGAAATTGAAATTCTGAAACGCATCTGGCACCAGGGGTTTTGGGTAAGGGCATGTACACCTGTACTGTTATATTTTTTTAATGGGCATTGACTCATTTATCCCTTATCATGCCTCTGAGAAGTAGGTAGTCTTACTGTCATTAATTTATAAATGAGGCAGCGGAGGCACAAATGTCTACGTACCTTCCACAGTCCACAAGTGGCAGAGCCAGCATTTGGAGCCAGGCAGTCAGGTTCCAGTTGGCTAAGCATCTCACCATTAGACTAAATGGCCCCTCACACCAACTGCTCCCTCTTAGCATGTCCCTCAAAGAACAGGATCCTCCCTGTCACCCCATTACTGCTTTCTTTCCTGAGAGCAAACTGGAAATAAACATGAGCTTCCTGTTCAATTATACAAGTCACAAAGCCATGAAGTGTCCGATTAGAGAGTCCTGTCACCAGAGACCTCACTGAATTTGTTTTGCAGGCAGGCTTGTTTCAAAAGCCCAAAGAGTTCAGAGTGACTCCTGGTGGCAAAGACAGGCAATTTTACCAGTTCCTCTTTCAGCTGCAACAGCACCTATCAGCTGAGTGAAAGGTCACGGTGGGCTTCCAGCTTCAATAGCACATACGGCTTTGTATTTTGTCATTTCTCCCACTTGACCCCTCATAAGAGTTCTAGCAATCTGCCTTGCTTGGATATGTTTACTTCTTTCCATCTCCTTCACTTAGCAAGCTTTTGGTGAGTGGGCCAGGTGCTGCGGATACAGCCGAGAACGAAACAGACAACAATGCCTGCTCCAGAGGAGCTCACATCTTAGCAGGGAAGGCAGGTGAGAAACAAGGCAAACGTGTACAAGAGTGCGTCGAATGGTGGGAAGGGTTATGAGAAAAGAAATCAAGCAGGGGAGAGCTGTTCCTTTCACATGGAGAGTCAGGGGAGAGTAGTCACCAACGAGGGGACAACTGGGCAGAGACCTGAAGGAAGTGAAGGAACTGGGCTCGTGAGTATCTGAGAGCAGCGAGCCAGGTGGAAGTGGCAGCCAGTGTGAAGGGCCCAAGGCTGGAGACTGGTAGGTGACAGGGGGAGAGGAGGCCGGCACGGGTTGGAGGGAGAGCAGGGAGGCAGCGGGAGAGGTGAACAGAGTGACGGGGGCCAGACTGAGCCAGGCTTTTTCGGGCGCTGTCAGGACGTTGAGTGAGACAGGAGCCACGAGAGGGTTGTGAACAGAGGGATGACAGGCTGTGACTGAGATTTTAACAGGATCCCCCTGGCGGTTGTGAGGAGAATAGACTATCGGGGCTGAAGAGGCCACTGCGGTAGACGATGGTGGTAGCAGTGGGGCTGGCGAGAAGTGGCTGGGTTCTGGAGAAAGCCTGAACACAAAATAGGACTTGCTGACAGATAGCATGCCTGGGGGAGGTGAGAGAAGGGTCCAGGGTGAGTCTAGGTTTGTGGCCTAATTACCCACAAGGACAGCATTGTGGTCAGCTGAGGTGGGAGCCTCGCAGGAGAGTAAGTTTTGAGGGGGGTCATGCCAGTTTTGGAGATGGTCAGTTTCAGAGGCCTGTCAGACACCTACGGGTATGCTATGAATACATTTTAATAATTTAAAAATGCAAGCCAGGCATACGATGCTTACCATGTGCTGCACACTCTTTGAATCATTTAACTCACTGAATCCTCAAACCACCATTAAAGGGTGGGAATTACCATTTCCTCCATTTTCCACATGAGGCAATGGAGGTACAGAAAAGTAACCTGCCCAAGTCACACAGCTGGAAGTCGGCAGAGCCGGAATTCAAAACATAAGTGGTATGGCTCTAGCGAGCAATCCTAGCCACCTTACACCACCAGTGCTCCATGAAGAGAAACAGAGAAGGCTAAGATCCTAGAGAGTGACAGGAATGCTGTTTTACACAGGGTGTGCAAGGAGTTCTTCCCCAAGGAAGTGACACCTGGCCTGAAGCAGGGGAGGTAGCAAGCCAGGCTGCCCTCTGTGGGGGAGGGCCTCCAGGCGGAGTGAACGGCGTGTACAAAGGCTCTGAGGCAGCCACCCTGAAATATCTACCGTTCCGAGACAGTTCCAACCTCTGAGGGTAAGCACGGGCTGCTCTCCCCTCAGGGAGAGCTCTTGCCTCACTTCATGGACTCAATTACACAATCATCGCGTTCCAGGAAGAATTCATTCTTCCTCTGCGTGATCGAAGGTGCCAAATAACCTGCCTGCTCTTGCAAATCTGTTCTTTCTGGGTCTTCAGCCTTATGTTCCTCTGCCCCTGTTCTGGCTATTCTGGCTCAAGGTTACCTTGGGCAAGTTACTCAGCCTCTCTGTGCCTGTTTCCTCATCTGTAAAATGGGGATATTTTACTCTCAAAGTCAAATATTCTCAAAAGTACACGCACCCTCCAAGGCTTCTGTGAGCATTAAATGTGTCAATTCTGTAAAATACTTCTGTAAAAGACTTAAGGAGGGATTGACTTTTTTTTTTTTTTTTTACAAGTACTATTTTTTTTTTTTTTTTTTTTTGAGATGGAGTCTGGCTCTGTCGCCCAGGCTGGAGTGCAGTGGCCGGATCTCAGCTCACTGCAAGCTCCGCCTCCCGGGTTTACGCCATTCTCCTGCCTCAGCCTCCCGAGTAGCTGGGACTACAGGCGCCCGCCACCTCGCCCGGCTAGTTTTTTGTATTTTTTAGTAGAGACGGGGTTTCACCGTGTTAGCCAGGATGGTCTCGATCTCCTGACCTCGTGATCCGCCCGTCTCGGCCTCCCAAAGTGCTGGGATTACAGGCTTGAGCCACGACGCCCGGCCTACAAGTACTATTGTTAGGAAATTCTTTTTTATACATGTGCCTTTGTATAGCATATTCCAAGCACCATAGTGTAACAATGAAACTTTACTGAAATAACACTACCCAGGTACAACAAAATCAAATCACTCTTAGAAACATCTTTTACGCCTGTGCCTTTAGGAGAGTGTATTACACACACCACAGTGGTTATTTTTATTTATTTATTTATTTCAGAGACAGGGATCTCACTATGTTGCCCAGGCTGGCCTGGAACTCCTGGGCTCAAGTAATCCTTCCACCTCAGCCCCTGTGCCCAGTTACACACCACAGTTTTGTGAACACATTCTTTCAATGCAACAATACAGTCCTTATTCACATATACAACTAGCACTCTTAGAAACAGCTTTCATACCTGTGCCTTCACAGAGCATATTACATACCTCAGTTTTGTGAACACATCCTTTTGAAAAGGAGGAAAATCCTTATTCATATATAAACTGGCATTCTTAGAAACATCTTTGATACATGTATCTTTTGCACTGCATTCCAGGCACCACCGTGTGGTAAACATCCTTTGGGGGTTGGTATTTGAACAAAAAAGTGCCTCTGATGTGTGGTAGATACTCCACAGATACTAGCTATTAGCTAGTGTGTCATCCTTCTCCCCCTGCCCCTGCAATCCTATGTGTCACCTCGGCCTGCACTATCTGGCTCCAATCACCTGTGTGACCTCACCTTCTGCCCCTCCCTGCACTCTGCTCCAGCCACACTGGCCGCCTTGATGTTCCTTGAACATGGCAGGCACCATCGCACCTCAGGGCCTTTGCACTGGCGCTTCCTTCTGCCTGGTATGCTCTTCCCCTAGACATTAAGGCTCCCTCCCTCTCCACCGTGAGGCCCTAATTCAAGAGTCATCTTCCCTGTGCCTAAGATTTCAACCACTCCCCAAGACTCGATTCCTACCTGCCCTATTTCATTATTTCTTCTCGGCATTTGTCTGTTATGCTAATTTAACTTATTTATTTTGTTCACATAGTCTGTCTCCCTAATTTGGTTTTTTTTTTTTTTTTTTTTTTTTTTTTACAGAGTCTCACTCTGTCACCCAGGCTGGAGTGCAGTGGTGCAATCTTGGCTCACTGCAACCTCCGCCTCCTGGGTTCAAGCAATTCTCCTGCCTCAGCCTCCCAAGTAACTGGGATAACAGGCGCACGCCACCATGCCCAGCTAATTTTTTCTATTTTAGTAGAGACGGGGTTTCACCGTGATGCCCAGGCTGGTTTCGAACTCCTGAGCCCAGGCAATCCGCCCACCTCGGCCTCCCAAAGTGCTAGGATTACAGGCGTGAGCCACCGCGCCCGGCCTCCCCAACTTTAATAAATGTCTGCTCCACAAGCACAGATATTTCGGCCTGTTTTGTTCCTTGCCATATTCCAGCACCTGGAAGAGTGCCTGGTACTCACGAGGGGCTCAGTAAAGGTTGGTTGCATGAACAGTCCCAACTAACTAGCCCTCATATCCCTTCTTCTTCCCCATCTGACCCCTATGCTGGTGTCTGAAATTATCTTTTTCCCATTTATTCATGGGATAAATTCTTATTGAGCATTTGCTGTTTACCTGGTACATTTTCAGTTGCTGGAGACATAGCAGTGAATGAGCAGACAAAAACTGAGTCCTCATGGGACTCACATTCTAATGTGGAGAGACAGACAACAAACAACCCACACAGTGTGTCAGACAGTGATAAAGGGCAATGGGACAAAGCAGGGACCTGGCTTAAGCCCTGCTGGGTGTGCAGCTTCAGATGGCCAGGGAGGGGTTGACTTTTTTTGTTTTTACAAGTAGCATTGTTAGGAACTTCTTCTTTATACATGTGCCTTCGTATAGTATATTCCAAGCACCATGGTGTGACAATCAATCTTTACTGAAATAACACTACCCAGGTACAACAAAATCAAATTACTCTTAGAAACATCTCTTATGCCTGTGCCTTTAGGAGAGTGTATTACACACACCACAGTGGTTGTTTTTTGGTTTTTATTCAGAGACAGGGATCTCACTATGTTGCCCAGGCTGGCCTGGAACTTCTGGGTTCAAGTGATCCTCCCACCTCGGCCTCCAGAGTAGTTGGGACTATAGGTGCACACCCGTGCCCAGCTACACATCACAGTTTTGTGAACACATTCTTTCAATGCAACAACACAGTCCTTATTCACATATACAACTAGCACTCCTAGAAACAGCTTTTATATTTGTAACTTTACAGAGCATATTACATACCTCAGTCTTGTGAACACATCCTTTTGAAAAGGAGGAAAATCCTTACTCATATATAAACTGGCATTCTTAGAAACATCTTTGATACATGTATCTTTTTATACTGCATTCCACGCACCACAGTGTGGTAAACATCCTTTGGGGGTTGGTATTTGAACAGAGTGCTGAAAGGAACCATGCAGAGATCCGGGGGTGGTGTTCAAGGCACAAAGAACAGCCAATGCAAAGGCCCTGAGGCTGGCCCATGCCTGCTATATTTGAGGAGCTGTGTGGTGGAGCCAGTGTGGTTGGAGCACAGTAAGGGGGTGGGAAGGTATAGGCGGTAATGCTAGAAAGGTTACTTGTTTCACCATTATTTCACAGGTAATATTTATTTACACTGGAGGAGATTCTAGTTCTGATCCCCCATTTCACAAATGAAGAAAAAGATACAGAGAGGAAGTGGTTAAATCACAGATCGAAGGTCACACAGCTGCTGGGATTGGGGGGTGGGTGGGTGGGTGCTGAGAGAAGGTGGGGAATGAAGACCACTCTGCAGGCAGAGGGAACAGCAAGAACAAAAGCTTGGAGGTGGGAACTAATTTGGTTTTTAAGGACTGAGGCCTCAAGTGGGGTGGGATGCGGTCTAAGAGGGGAGCCTCAAAAATTATCCTGTGTCCTGAGTACTTCCTGGGCCACCTTTGAGTAAGGAATTTAACCTCCCTATGGCCCAGCTCGCTCACTACCTATCTCATGGGGTTGTGGTGAGGATTAAAGGAACTCATTCATATGAAACACTCTGCCTGATACACAGCAGGTGCTCAATAAACGCTAGCTCCTACTGGCATTACCATCATCACTGGTGCTAATGTATTCACTTATAGTGAGGCAGAACGTCTTTGTGGTTACTAGTGTGATCAGGCTGACCCACTAGTAAGAGGTGAGGGACAGGCAAGGCCATACACTGCTCCACAAGGAAAAGAGGATCAGCACGTTCTCTTCTGGGAAGGGGAAAAAAAAGAAGGAAATTGAAAGTACACGGCCGACCTTCCCCCAATTACAAAGCACTGGACTCACGGGAGGGTATGCGGGGGACTGTGCAAGCATACAGAGGTGTGGGGGAGGAAGGCCAATGAACAGATCCACTGCAAAGGGAAGGGGTGATGAGGCTCATCGCCTGAGGGGAAGGGGAGTAGAAAACCTTACAGACTCCTGCACCACGGTGAAGGGAGAGAAAAGCCATCACACAGACTGATTCAAAGCAGAGAGGGAAAAAGGCTATGGACTGAGCTACTGAAAATAGGAAGATATAAAGCACTAAACTGATCCACTATTAAAAATAAGAGAGAACCCCAAGGGCTAGAGTGACAATCTACGAAAAAGAGAGGGCAGATAGGGCAATGGACTGATAGCTAAAGGGACGTGAATCCAAACATGAAGACTGATCCACTATAAAATGGTGGTGGTGGTGGGGGCGGGGGGGAGGTGGTTCTGAAAAAAGCCATGGACTGATGCATTGGTGGACTGGAGGAGGCAGGAATACAAACTCAGGTAGACTCACTGTTAAAGAGGGATGCGGAGGGGTGCGGCGCCACGGATTTATTTCGCTACAATGTACAGGAGGGGTGGAATAAACAAGGCCACGAACGGGTCTTCTGAAAGTTGAGGCTAGGAGAAATCCAAACACTCAGATACACCTACTATTAAGGGGGCTGAACACTGTCACAGGCTGGCTCCCTGTAAGTGGGGGTGGGTGGGGGGCGGGTGGGGGTAGGGGGAAAGCCTATGGACGAGTCCACCCTAAGTTGGCGTGGGGAAAAACATAAGCACGCAGACCGATCCATTACACAACGGGAGGGGGAGGTTAGGCCACGGTCAGATCCACTACAAGGGACGAAGGGCTTGAGCAATGCCACACGCAGGTCCACCAGCCGTGGTGGTGGCGGCGGGGAGTCGAACACCAGCAGGCCACCGGCCAAGCCACATCCTTTGCGCGGGGGCGGGAAGGATACGTGGGGTCACGGACGGGGCCCTCCACCCTCCAGGCCCAGAGCTCACCTGTGTGTAGCGTGGCGGTGGCGTTGGCAGCTCCGGGGGGCGGGGGCTCCATACGCGGCCCCACCGCCCCCCAGGCCTGGGTTCCGAGGCGGCGGTGGCGGTGGTGGTGGCGGTGGCGGCAGCCGCGGCGGCAGCACCTAGAAGCCGCCCCTGCGTTTCCCTACAGCTCACGTGGGCCCGGGGAGGAGGAGCCCGGTGTCCCGCCGCTCGCTGATTGGCCAAAGCGCTATTAATCGGCCGCAAGGCCTCGAGGGGTTGGGGGACGGGCCCTTCCCCACAGAGCTGTGCCGTGATTGGCCTAAGGGGAAATGATGGAACGCTCACGGCCCCTGGAGTCCCGAGGAGGCGCGTTCGGCCTTCCCGGTGCTCTACGCCGATTGGCTCAAGGACTGACGGACTGTGAGCAACTGACGAGGCTCGGGGCGTGTGTGTAGGGGGCGGGGGGCTGCCTCACACTGATTGGCTTACATGGGATTGATGGAAGACAGCCTCCAAGGACGGGGGTGGGTAGCCCTGTTTTTCTCTGATTGGCGGATGAGGGACTCCTAGACCCCTGCCAAAACACCAAGGGGGTGGTGCCGCACGCCACGCTGCTCAGCGGAAGCAGGACTTGTATAGAAATGGGCGTAGCAGTCGGCGGGAGTGGGTCGGGCTGGGCTCCGCGTAGGCGGGCAGGGCAATTCTTTGGTTAGAGAAGACCATAGAGCTGGGTAGAAGACGAATTTAGAACACAGCGGCGGTAGGAGGGCAGGATGGCTGTCAGGCACACGAAGGAGCATTGAGTGGCAGAAACGAAATGCCTTCAGAGGGCAGGGTTGAACTGTGGCCAGAGTTAAAAAGGGGAGGAACCTGGCTCTGCGTTGATTGGCGGAGGCTGGACTCAACCTAGAATAGGGGCCGGACTAGGGAGAGCGGGATCCAGCTCCGTGCCTATTGGAAGCTGGAACCACTTACAATAGCAGGGGCTAGGACAAGGTAGGGCTGAGATGGATTTAGGGTAACGATTGGGTGTGTGAAAGGGTAAACCTTAGGGCCCTTTGATTGTTGTGGGAATGAACAAACCTCCACCATGAATTGGCCCATTCTCTATGGCAATTCAAAGGGTGGTGTCTAGGAAAAGGAATGGAAGGGTGAGGTGGGGGCCCAGGTTGCCAAAATGACAGGAGAGAGGGCAGTGCACAAGGTCAACTGGCAAATGCTGCCAGGCAACAGGCTGGAGGCAGGACTGTTGGGGCATTTTAGAGGTTCCACAGAAAGAGACTGGATCTCTGGGTCTCTCAGTAACTTTGTGCCCTAGGAACAGGCCCCCGTGGCAACCAGCAGGGTTTATGGGGAAAAAGAAGAGCCATGTGACTCAAAGGCATTCAGGCTCTTTAATGTCTGAGGATGGGGGGAAGAAGTCAATGGTGAGGCTTCTCTGGGAAATTCTGCAGGCCTTGTAGTTCTCTAAGCCCCTGAAAAAGAGGACAGAAGAGACTGAACAAAGATTGAGTCTGGGTTACGCCCCCAGGCTTGCTCTGACCTCCCTCCCTTGACTCCAGTTTAAAGGGAAAGATGGTCCTTCCCTTCTTTCGCTCTCCCCCTTCTTCAGGTCACCACCCTAAACACAGAGTCTGGTAGTGGGGTGAGCTGCTCTCACCTCTAGCAACATGTGGATATGGGCTTTGATATTCATGGAGTCCTTGGTGAGGCTGTTGCTGAGCCTAGAGAAAAGAAACAAAGGGCAAAACGGGCCCCACTTATGAGTATGAGGAGGGCCCTTCCTTATCACTTCAAGATCTACTTATATCTTGGATGATTTCCACCTGGCTCACTCCTATGCAGAAATGCCAAGCCACCATCTGGTTTTCACTGATTCAAAGATTATTAGATGCCTACTGTATGCCAGGCGATTTTAGGCACTGGGGAGATAGCAGCAAACACAACAAACAAAACTCCTGGCCTGAAGGACTTCAAATTCTTGTAAAGAGAGACAGACAAAAAAACTGATGGAATAAAAAATGTTGTGTCAGATGGTTCTAACTACAATAAAAAAATTTAAAAATGCGAGAGATTAAGGAGTACGGGAGTGGGGGGCTGCAATTTTAAATAGAGGGCTCAGGGATGGCTTCACTGAGAAGCACTTGAGTAAAGACTTAAAAGACAGTGAATTTTGAGTAGGGTGGCTATATGGAGGATGTGTTCCACACACAAGGGGCAGCAAACACAAAGGCACTGAGGTGGGTGTGTGCCTGGCATGTTTGAGGTGCAGCAAACAGGCCACTCTGGCTGAAGGAGAATAAGTGAAGGGGGAATGTAAGAGGTGAGGTCAGAGAGGTAATGAGGGAGGCAGACTGTGTGAAGCTTACAAGGCCATGGTAAGGACCCTGGCTTTGACCTTAAGTGAGATGGGAGCCAAGGGAAGGTTGTGGCAGAGGAAGGAGGTTGAATTACATGAACCAGTCAGTTGACTCCTTTTCTCTAAGCCAGTTTGGATCAGATCTCACCCAGAAGAATCCTAATTGATATAAAGGGTCAAGGAAGGCCTTTCTGAAGAATGAAGAATGAGAAGGAACCGAAGAATGCCTAATGGTTAAGCAGTAGGAAGGCCTTTTCCACAAAAAGGCCAAGAGGCAACAAAGAGCTGTTTGAGAGGCAGTGAGGTCAGAGCATTAGAAATTAAGTGAGTGGTGAGGGAAAGTGGCGTAAGACAAGGTCCAAGAGGTAGGAGGAGGTTAGATCAGGCAGGGTCTTGGTATAATGATAAGGAATGTGGATTTTATTGTGCTGTCAATGTAGGAGTCAGTTTGAAGGGTAAATGAAACTAAATACTGTTGGAAAAGTAGAGAGCAATAAGACAGGATGTTAAATTGGGAAAAAAAAGTAGTATGAACCCATGTATATACCAATATCTCCCACGTTTTTATTTCTAGCCCAGAACTCTCTCTTGAACTTGACTAGGAGTTTTAATGACATCTTCTAAAACTCCACTTCAGTGTTTAATAAGTACCTCATACTTAACAGGTTCCAGACTAAACTCCTGACCTTCCCCTCCAAATCTACTCCTCCCCTATCTTCTCCATCTCAGATAATGGCAACTCCATCCTTCCAGCTGCTCAGCCAAAAACCTGGACTCCTCTCTCTCTCACACTTCACATCCAGTCAGCCATTCTTCTTAAAATCACGACTGTTCCATTGCAGGTAATGCTTCTGATCTCCATGATATGCTTTCTCCATAGCACTGTCAACATCTGACATACTACATCATTCATTTATTGTTTATCTCCCCTGACTAGAATGTCAGCCGTATGAGGGCAGATTTTGGTCTTTTTTGTTTCCTGCTCTATCCCCAGGGACCAGAACAGTGTGAGGCACAGAGCAGGCACCCAACGTATGCTGAATGAATAAGTGATTACTCCATTCAAAGGAACCTGAAGTTGGTTGAGTGTATGTTTAGGGACAGGAAATAAATGAAGTATGGGTGTTGTTGCCAGAGAGCAAGAATACTTTCAAGAATATTCTGGGGGTAATGCTTAAAGAATGGAAGAATGAACCTGATCAGCTCCTAAGGGACAATTTGAACATCAAAAAAGAGAACAAAATTAGTTAATGGTATCAGCTTAGCTTATGAAAACCTATGAGTTCAACATTTTAAAAGGGAGAAAAATAGAGTTCACTAAATGCTAGCTGTAACACAAAAGGGATGTTTATCACTACTGATTTTTATTTGCTATGTGGAGAAGCAAATTACTACTGATTTAGTATGTAAGACAGTGTGAATAGTCATATAGTTATGCTGTTTCTTCTTCTTTTTTTTTTTTTTTTTGAGACGGAGTCTCACTCTGTCGCCCAGGCTGGAGTGCAGTGGTGTGATCTCAGCTCACTGCAACCTCCACCCTCTGAGTTCAAGTGATTCTCCTACCTCAGCCTCCTGAATAGCTAGGATTACACACCTCTGCCATCGCTTCTGGCTAATTTTTTGTATTTTTAGTAGAGACAGGGTTTCACCATCTTGGCCAGGCTGGTCTTGAACTCCTGACCTCGTGATCCGCCCGCCTCAGCCCCCCAAAGTGCTGGGATTATAGGTGTGAGCCACCGTGCCCAGCCGTTATGCTGTTTCTTCTATAATTACATGTCTATTCATGAGATATGGATGTGTACTCCTTTCTGTGTCACCAGGAAAGAATATACAGAGATTTCATCCTTTCTACTTCCCAAAGAAAGAAATATACTAAGAACAGGAAGAACTGACACTTTTGATCACATGAAATGACCAGTAAGTTAGTTCAAAGTATATCCCAAGTAACCAAATATTTTAAAGAGCAGAGCCAGCTACATAGACTCAAATCCTCACCTCTTAGAAAAATCAAACATCTAGACAGTCCTACTAATTACAATAAAGCAGTAAGAGTCAACCATATTTTTCATCACACTAATAGACCAGGTCAGTATATCAAAAAGACCAGGTAAAGGAGGCAGGCACTGACAATTTAAATACTTCATTTTGGGGAAGTACATGGAATCTCAAAAAAATTAAAATCTATTTGATAGGCTCAGAAATCCTGTGACATAACAAGGAAAGCCTTCTTATACAAACTGGACTTTAGCTGGGCGCGGTAGCTCACACCTGCAATCCCAGCACTTTGGGAAGCTGAGGTGGGCGGATCACCTGAGGTCGGAGTTTGAGACCAGCCTGGCCAACATGGCAAAACCCTGTCTCTACTAAAAATACAAAAATTAGCCGGGAGTGGTGGTGGGTGCCTGTAGTCCCAGCAACTTGGGAGGCTGAGGCAGGAGAATCCCTTAAGCCCAGGAGGCAGAGGTTGCAGTGAGCCAAGATCGCACCATTGCATTCCAGCCTGGGCGACAAGAGCAAAATTCCTTCTCAAAAACAAACAAACTGGACTTGGTCTAAATGACCATCAGTTCAGAATTGTGTTGACCATGAAAGCAGGCCATTTCATTAAACTATATGCTAATTGGTCTGAACACCAAGAATCAGAAATCTCAGCAGGTCTGAGGTTCTTTTGGGTCCACTAACACCTGCTAGTCCTTTCCATGACTGGAAAGGTTTGAAAAGATAAAAATTACTGAAACCCTAAGGGAGGCAACTCTGGAAAAAATGAATGTAGGAAGACATAAATGTAACCAACAAAGAAGTTTAGATCAATGGTATTCACACTTGTGAGATGTTGTTAATCTAAGTGTATTTCTCAGTGCCCCCATGCTCATTCCATTGAAACCAAGCTCACCTCTCTTGGTAGTTTCTCTAGCATGCCAGGCACACTATTCCTCTTGCCAGGAATGCTCTTCCCCAGATAGCCCCATGGCTTCTTCACTCAGTCAAATGATTCAAATGTCCCTTCATCTGGGAGGCCCTCCCTAGCTACATTTCAAATCCCTCATCTATGCTCCCAACTGCCCTTCCCTGCACAAAACCATAAATCAAGCTTGTCCAACCCTCAACCAGTGGGCCACATGCGGTCCAGGACGGCTTTGAATGCAGCCCAACACAAATTCATAAACTTTCTTAAAACACTATGTGATTTTTTTTGCAACTTTTTTTTTTTTTTTTTTTTTTTTTAGTTCATCAGCTATCATTAGCATTAGTGTATTTTATGTGTGGCCCAAGACAAATCTTCTCCCAATGTAGCCCACGGAAGCCAAAAGATTGGACACTCCTGCCTTAAACTCAACTGGAGCCCACACTTTCTCTCCCCATCACCACCAACACATATCTGCTTCAATAACCACTTTAATTTGCTTCCAGCATACCCTTTCAAATTATTTCAACAAACACAAAGCCAGGCACAGCAGTGCGCCTATAGTCCCAGTTACTTGGCAGGCTGAAGCAAGGGGATTGCTTGAGCCCAGGAGTTTGAGGACGTAGTATGCTATGATCGCAGCTGTAAACAGTCACTGCATTCCAGCCTGGGCAACACAGGGATACACCATCTCTTAAAAACAAAAACAGAGTGTTTACTCTATGTTTGTACTACTCTAGTCACCTGGGATATAAACCAAAGCTCCCCCTTTGTAAAACTTACATTCTAATTGGAGGAGACAATATGAGAAAGCAAGAAATTACACAGTAAATATTAGGGGGTGATAAGTGTTAGGGAAAAAAAGTAGACGGAGCGGAATCAAGCATGCCAGGGGCTGTGATTTTAAAGTTAGGTTACAGAGGGCCTCATCGAGGAAGTGACATTTAAGCGAGATGAGTGAGGAGAAAGGAAGCCATGTGGGTACTGGGGAAAAGGGCAGTGCAGGCAGAGAGAACAGCTACGGCAATTGCCCTGGGGTGGGATCATTCTTGGGGTGCTGAAAGAAGCATGTGAAGGTCAGTGTGGCAGGAACACAGTGAATGAATAGCAAAATTAGCAGGAAGTGAAATCACAGGTAACTAGTTTTCTTGTTACCAACTCTAACAGGCTGAGACCTCATGGATCTGGTCATAATTGTATTTATGTATAACAGTATAGTCCTTCTAGATTTTAAGCCTTCAAGGAACTCTTCTGTCTTGTTCACTGCTGCATTCCCACTGCTAAGCACAGTGTCTGGCATACAGAAGATTCCCAATAAATGTCTGCATGAATGAACGATACAAAGATCATTTTTTGAATGCTTATTATGTGCTATACATGGGCTTTGCAACCACATTTCTTCAGCCCCAGCTCTGAGGAGGAGGGGAGATGAGTCCTTAAGTATCATTCTAGGCAGCCATGGGGAAAGGGAGAAGAGTGTTGGAAATGGTGGTATTTTTACACACTATCCTCATGGAATGGACTTACTCTGTGAGGAGAGAGCTCTTACGATCAATGAACTTGAGAGCTTCTGCCAGTGTCAACTCCAGGAAAAAACCATATCCCAGGGCCACATAGATGCGTGAAGTATCTGGGCTGAGGAAAGAGAGGTTAGAGGAAGTGTGGGGGAAGTCCTTATCACTGTTTAGCAGAGTTTATGTTTTGCTCCCCACCCTTCCCCAAATTGAGGCTCTGGGAAGGCAGGGATTTTGTCCTATTTTATTCACTGTCACATCCCCAGCGCCTAGCTTATATCCTACTGGGATAATAAACCTCGTATAGTGCCTGGTACATAGAAGATACTCAAAAAAATATATGTTGCATGAGGGAAGGGGTAAGCTGAATCCTGTGGGCTCAGAGGGGCGGGTAGACACTCACACCACTGTGTCAACGAAGAAGTTACAGCCCAAATCCACCTGCATATATAACTCCGAGTGCTTAGCTTCCTGTGGGGCCAGGGAAAAAGAGGTAGGGGTCAGTGGTGAACTCTTAGGTCAGGTGACAGGTTTGGCTCTGGAGTCTCTCTTCCCATTTCCCTCCCTTACCCACACACACCAAAAAAATGATACCCAACCCCATAGTCTTTACCTGGAGTCGCTCAATGACATTTCTCAGTTGAAGGTATTTGGCCAGCTGCTCATATACCTTGTCTCGATGGTCCAGCACCTTTCTGATGGGATGAAAGTACAATGGTGACCAATAGGCAGCCCCATTCCTCCTAGTATACCTCATATCATGACCCTCTGAGACTCTCACGTCACCATACGCTGAAAAGGCTTTTTAGTGTACAAGTTAATTTTGGGCTCTGGGTCAGACTGCCTGGGTTTGGATCCGGGCTCTGTCCTTTATAGATGTGTGGCTTTGGCAAGTAAGGAACCTGTTTGGGACTTGGTTTCCCCATTTATAAAATGCAGATGACAGTATTACCTTGTAGAGTCATTAGGATTAAATGAGCATTTACTCAAAGCATCTAGAATAATGCCTACCAAATGGTAAACTCTCTACATGTTAGCTATTATTACTATTACTACACTCCCAATACTGAACTCCAATCATAATGTCCCATCCTCACCCTAGAAAAATCCTCCATCCCTTTTAGGACGCTCATAGTCCTAGTTCTGAACACCTTACTTCTTGCTTAGATTAACAAAAATTGCAATAATATTTCTTCATACTTATTGAACCTCTACTATGTTTCAGGCATCCATGCTACTAAATTATTTACAAAGATGGGACATATGAAAAACTCAAAACCACTGCATGGGGAAGGTTCCAGAAAACTCCCCATTTCACAGAGAAGTTTATAGGGCACAGAAAGGCGAGGTATGACGTATTCACAAGGATGAAGAATGGCTGAGCCAGGATTCGAACCTGAGAACTGTGGCTCCAGAAAACAAGCCCTAATCCGTCAAACATTGGAGGCCGCGCATGCGCTGACACGCCCCCTGCTATGAACGCCACGTCCCAGCCAAACTGCACCCCGGATATCATCCCCACTTCACGCTCCAAGGAGCGCGGGGCCGGACTCTGAACGCCTCGCCCACCAATCCAAAGGGTTGGCCCTAACTCTGAACGCCCCACCCACCACGTGGAATGTTCCAGACGCCCCGCCCTCTGCACTGTCACTCACCGCAAGTCCCGCTGCAGCACGTCACTGATGAAGGTCTCGTAGCGCAGTACTTTCTCCCCCGTGGCCTCCACCGCCCGCCGCTTAGGGGGCGTCGCCATGATGGGCTCCTGGGGAGTGGGGAGGGGGAAGACCACGTTGACCGCTCCAGTTTGGCCTCACACACAGTTCATCTCTACCCTCTCAACGCTGGGAATCGACTTGTCCGGCTCAAGCTGGGGGCTCAGCCTTCCGCCCCTCCCAACTCGGGGACCCGGCCACCCAGGGACACCCAAGCGCGGCCTTTACCTTAGGGCCGCCAGCAATAAAAACGGTTGGTAGGAACCGCGGCTTCCGGGTGGCGCGGGTGAATGACGTAAGTGGCAAGCGCGCTGGCCAACCAAATAGCCAGCTGGGGAAGACGGGCCAAAGGGGAGAAGAGAAGGGCGGGGCTTCACGGAATCCGAGGAGATCAAAGATGACTAGGGCGTGGGAGCAGGCCATCTGGCAATAAACCGGCCAATGGGGGACTGCAAAAGCGGCGCGTGGAGCCTATGGAGACCGTGCGTCGCTGGTGAGGGTGGGATTTAATGGGATTTGGCGGTTCTAAGTTAGGCGCGACGCACAGGTAGAGGTAGAGAGAGGAAGTGAAGAGTTTAATGTTTAAAAGGACCTAAGAATTGACTATGGTTCTGGTCTATAAGGAAGATCCCGTGTGATCTGTCGGCTTGGATATTGATTTGTCATACGGGAGGTTTGGGTTTCACTCCTGGCAATGGGACGGAGTATGAGCACTTTAAAGGTTTTAAACAGAGACAGATTTTCTAAAATTCATCTTTGATAACTCCAGCTCTGTACCTGCAACCTATAACTGAGGCTCAAGCGGAAATTGACAACGCACTATATCTAATCACCTCGTTTGCTAGTCAAATGGAGAGGGTGGCTGAAGTCCTCTGCAGAATATTGGCCATCTTGTAGTTAGGCATAGTTCCCATGTTTTTATTTAAATGGTAAGGTTTTTGTGAATTTATTCTTATGCACTAGAGTGACTGAGTGAATTTGTTTTTCAGGTTCGTTTTTTTTTTTTTTAATTATACTGTAAGTTCCAGGGTACATGCACACAACGTGCAGGTTTGTTACATATGTATACATGTGCCATGTTGGTGTGCTGCACCCATTAACTCATTAGGTATATCTCCTAATGCTATCCCTCCCCCCTCCCCCCTCCCCACAATAGGCTCCGATGTGTGATGTTACCCTTCCTGTGTCCAAGTGATCTCATTGTTCAGTTCCCACCTATGAGTGAGAACATGCAGTGTTTGGTTTTCTGTTCTTGTGATAGTTTGCTGAAAATGATGGTTTCCAGCTGCATCCATGTCCCTACAAAGGACACGAACTCATCCTTTTTTATGGCTGCATAGTTATTCCATGGTGTATATGTGCCACATTTTCTTAATCCAGTCTGTCACTGAAATGCCTTAAATTCAGGTTAGATTTTCAAACAAGAACTTATAACCCAGCAAGAATGGGCCTTTGCCTGGAGAAGAATCCAGACCATGGGATGAATCCCCAAATGCTATTTCCATCTATAGAGCTTAGAGCACCCACCCCTACCAAGGAAGTCTTCCCAGATAATTTGTGTTTCATATGTAAAAGCAGGTTTTTTTTTTCAAATGCTGAAAACCCAAGCAAGTTAAGCCTGCCTCTCCTTCCTTCCTTCCTTCCTTCCTTCCTTCCTTCCTTCCTTCCTTCCNTTTCTTTCTTTCTTTCTTTCTTTCTTTCTTTCTTTCTTTCTTTCTTTCTTTCTTTCTCTCTCTCTCTCTCTTTCTTTCTTCTTTCTTCTTTCTCCTTCCTTCCTTCCTTCCTTTCTTTTCTTTCTTCTTTTTTTTTTTTTTTGACAGAGTCTTTGTCCCCTAGGCTGGAGTGCAGTAGTATGACCATGACTCACTGCAGCCTCAACCTCCCAGGCTCAAGTGATCCTCCCGCCTCAGCCTCCCGAGTAGCTGGGACTACTGGCATACCGATGCCCATCTAATTTTAAAAAAAAATTTTGTAGAGACAAAGTCTCACTATGTTGCCCAGGCTGGTCTCAAACTCCTAGGCTTGAGTGATTTGCCTGCCTCGGCCTCCCAAAATGCCAGGATTATAGGCATGAGTTAGCACACTTGGCAAAGTTAAGCTTTCCTTTGCCCTTAGAACGAGATAATTGTAAAATGAAAACATTGAGACTAATTTTTTTTTTGTCTGTAAATCTCATGTTACATATAGTTTAAATTACATTGAGTGTGATTGGAATAGATACTAGGTAGACAAATATTATCTGGTTAATCTATACCTACCACTTTCCTGTGAAAAGAGAGAAAAGAAGACACGTACATTTATTTAACAGAGAACACAGTTCTGATGGGCTGGGGATGAGTCTATGTAAGTTTATTAACTTACATTTCACAAAAGAATGTTTTTTACTTAAAAATATATTTCCAACTTTGTTTTTACATTTCAGACCTACAGAAAAGTTGACAGTGAACACTCATATACCCTGCACTTAGGTTAGCCAATTGTTTTATTTTGAATTTTTAAAATTTGTTTAGAGGCAGGATCTTGCTCTCTTGCCTAGTCTAGAGTGCAGTGGTGTGATCTTGGCTCACTGCAACCTCCGCCACCGGGCTCAAGCGATCCTCCCGCCTAAGCCTCCTGAATAGCTGGGACTACAGGCATGAGCCACCATGCCCAGCTAATTTTTTGTAGAAATAGGGTTTCACCATGTTGCCCAGGCTGTCTCGAACTCCTGAGCTCACTCAGTTCACCCAACTTGGCCTCCCAGGGTGCTGGGATTGCAGGCGTGAGCCACTGCACTCAGCCTGGATTCACTCGTTAATATTTGATCACATTTGCTTTCTTTCCAGACCACAGGATAATTGTTGACATGGCTGCATAGCATTCCATTCTTTGGATGGCCTCAGATTTTTGAGCCACTCCTCTGTCACTGGATATTTGAATGTGTCCAGATATTTTCATTGTTATAACCAGAATGGGATAACAGTCTTTGCTGTCAAATTTTTGTGCGGAGCCATGATTATTTCCTTGTGATAAATTCCTAGACGTAGAATTTATAGATTTTTTTTTTTTAATTTTTTTTTTGAGACAGAGTCTCACTTTGTTGCCCAGGCTGGAGTGCAGTGGTGTGATTTCTGCTCACGGCAACCTCTGCCTCCCGGGTTCAAGTGATTCTTCTGCTTCAGCCTCTGGAGTAGCTGGGACTATGGGCACACACTACCACGCCGCCCAGCTAATTTTTGTATTTTTAATAGACACAGGGTTTCACCATGTTGGCCAGGCTGGTCTCGAACTCGTGACCTCAAGTGATCTGCCCACCTTGGCCTCCCAGGATGCTGGGATTACAGGCATGAGCCACCTCACCTGGCTGAATTTATGGATTTAAGGGAGGTCACTGCATTCTAAATCAAGTTTGGGTGACAGTGGTATGCATAATAGTGAACCTCCTCATCTAAGCTCTACATCAGGGGTCAGCAAATTATAGCCCCTGGTTTGCTGACCCTTTACAGCTTCCTATAGCCTGCAAACTAGGAATACTATTTACATCTTTAAAGGACTTGAGAAAAGTAAAAAGAGAATATTTTGTGACACATCAAAATTATATGAAATTTGCATTTTAGTGTCCATTAATAAAATTTTCTTGGAACACAAGTCTTACTCATTCGTTTACATATTGTCTGTTACTGCTTTCATGCTATAAGGGCAGAGTTGAGTAATTGCCAAAGAGACCACATGGTATGGATATCCTAAAGTATTTACTATCTGGCCTTTTACAGAAAAGGTTTGCCAACCCCTGCTCTGTACAATGTCACCAATATAGAGGTTGGGGCTCTAACCAGGTGGGTCTCCCTGGCTTCCGCTGGCAGCCTCTTAACCTGGCTTATGGGTGTGCATTTTCAGGCTGGTGCTTCTAGGAGATGGGAGAGACATAGTCAGCCTGTTTCCAGCTCCAGGATGTGAGATGGATTGTGTCTCTTATGTCTGCATTTGCATCTTCTCTCCTTTCCATCCAACTTCCTGCCCCCAGCTCTGACTCATAGGTCTCTGTCTTTGCCTTTTCCCAAGAAGAGCAAGAAATGACTAAGGCCCAGGGGAGGCTGCATTTCCCTGATAGCTAATGATGTAGAACATCTTGCCATGTGCTTATTTGTCATCTACATGTCCTTTATGGTGAAATGTCTCTTCACATTCTTTGCTCATTTTCCAAATGGATTGCTTAAAAAAACAAAAAAACAAACAAAAAAAAACTTGAGTTTTGAGAGTTCCTTACATACTCTAGATATGAGTTCTTTGTTAGATATGTGGTTTGCAAATATTTCCTCCCAGGCAGTAGTTTGTCTTTTTTTCCTCTTAACAAGGTCTTTGTTAGAGCAAACACGTTTAATTTTGAAGTCTAGCTTATTGATTTAAAAACATTTTTTTGGATCCTGCTTTTGTTGCTGTGTCTAAGAACTCTTCACAAGCCCTAGCTCCCAAAGACGTTCTCCTGTGTTTTATTTTTAAAGTTTTTAAATTTTATGTTAGACATTTAAATCTGTGATCTGTTTTTAAAAAATAGCTTTACTGAGATGCAATTCACATACAATAAAACCCACACATTTGACGTATACAGTTCGGCAGTTTTTAATATATTCGCAGAGTTGTACGAACATCACCACAATCTAACTTTATTTTTTTAATAATTGTTTTTGTTTTTGAGACAGGGTCTCACGCTGTCACCCAGGCTGGAGTGCAGTGGTAGGATCTTGGCTCACTATAGCCTCAACCTCTCGAACACAAGCGATCCTCCCTGCCTCACCCCCTCAAGTAGCAGGGACTATAGGCATGTGCCACCACGCCAACTAAGTTTTGTATTTTTTGTAGAGATGGAGCTCCGCTATCTTACCCAGGCAGGTCTTGAACTCCTGAGCTCAATCGATCTGCCCACCTCGGCCTCCCAAAGTGCTGGGATTACAGGCATGAGCCGCCGCGCCCAGCAATCTAGAGTATTTTCATCACCCCAAATAGAACTGTGCCCACTCCTCAGTGTGCTCTCCCCACCCCAGCCCTAAGCAACCACAAATTTAATTTCATCTGTATAAATCTGTGTATTCTGCACATTTCAATAAATAGAATCATGTACACTATATGGCCTTTTATGCCTGGCTTCTTTCACTTAGCATAATGTTTTAAAGGTTCATTTGTCCATGTTATAACACTTATTAGTACTTTATTCCTTTCCATGGCTGAATGATAGTCCCTTGTGCATATATACCACATTTTGTTTATTTCTCTTACCAATTTCAATAAAATGTAAAGTCCTTACTCCTTTTAAGTCCCTTTTCCTCCCCCCTTATTAAATGTTAAATAAATATTTCCTCTCTATATATTGGGAATTACCTCAATGTTATAATTTATACTTCAACCATCAAGCACCATTTAGTAAACTTGAGAGGGAGAATAAAGTCTATTTACTGATATTTTTGCTCCTTTTGTTGTTTTCCTTTCTGATGTTCCAAGATTCCTTCTTATATCATTGCCTTTCTGTTGTAAGGATTTTCTTTAGCCATTCTTTCAAGGTAAGTCTGCTGGTAACACATTCTCTTAGTTTTCCTTCATCTGAGAATATCTTGATCTCACCGTCATTCCTAAGGACATTTCTGCCAGCTAAAGAATTCTTGGTTGGTATTACTTTTATGTCATCTCTTGAAAACTGTTGTGCCACTTCCTTCTGGCCTCCATGTTTTCCGATGAGAAATTCACTGTCATTAAAATTATTTTTCTTATGTAGATAAGATGTCGTTTCTTCCTGCTTTCAAGAATTTTTATTTGTCTTTAGGCCAGGCATAATGGCTTGTAATCCCAGGATTTTGGGAGGCTGAGGTGGGCAGAGCACTTGAGGTCAGGAGTTCGAGACCAGACTGGCCAATATGGTGAAATTCCCATCTCTGCTAAAAATACAAAAATTAGCTGGACGTGGAGACACCTGCCTGTAATCCCAGCTACTCAGGAGGCTGATGCAGGAGAATCGCTGGAACCTGGGAGACAGAGGTTGCAGTGAGTCGAGATAGTGCCCCTGCACTCCAACAACCTGGGCAACAGAGCAAGACTCTGTCTCAAAAAAAAAAAAAAAAAAAGAAAAAAAAAAGAAAAAGAAATTTTCTTTGACTTTAGTTTTCAAAAGTTTGACTCTGATGTGCCTCAGCATGGATTTCTTTACGTTTATCCTGTTTAGGGTTTGCTCAGCCTTTTGAATCTGTTTATATTCAACAGGTTTATATTTTTAGCCAAATATGGCAAAATTTCAGACATTGTTTCTTTGAATACTTTTTCAGCTCTTTCCTCTTTCTTCTCTCTTTCCTGGACTTTGATGACACAAATGATTGAATTTTTGGTTCCACTGGTCCCTGAGGCTCTATTCATTGGTTTTCAGTCTACTTTTCTCTGTTGTTTGGAGTAATTTCTATTGTTCTATCTTCATGGTTTGTGATTCTTTCTTGTGTCCTCTTCATTCTGCCTTTGAACCCATTCATTGAGCTTTAGATTCAGTTATTGTGAGACAAAGTACCATATGTAAGAAGCTATGTTTGCTCATTCTGCTTACCAGCAGAATTTCACAAAATCCCTTATCAGTAGAATTTTACAAAGCCCCTGTCTCAGTGACTCAGCACCACCCGCTGGAAGAATGTTCTGAAGATGATCAGCAGGATGGAGGACAGCCTGCCGCGTCTCTTATGTGAATCATGGCAGTTTTAGAAAAGATAAGTTCAGCTATCCCAATCCTTGCCTCTTCCTAGACAGAAGATAACGTCTGACAGGATTAATAATTAGGCCTCTGTAATCTACAACCAGATGTGCCCTCATACCCAAGCCTTAATGTGACTTTGCTCTAATGTAACTTCTGAGCACATTTGATGTAACTTCTAAGCTACATACAGAGCTGCCACCATCTGTGTATAAACTGTGGCCTAAAACAGTTGGAGCAGTTTAACAGAAACTCTCTGAAAGACTCTTCCCGGTTGCAATCTTCAGTAAGAGTTCTGAATAAAATTAATTTAGGCCGGGCACGGTGGCTCGCACCTGTAATCCCAGCACTTTGGGAGGCTGAGGCGAGCAGATCGCTTGAGCTCAGAAGTTCAAGGCCAGCCTAGACAACATGGCCAAACCCCGTCTCCACAAAAATACAAAAATTAGCCGGGTGCAGTGGCATATACCTCTAGTCCCAGCTACTTGGAAGGCTGAGGTGGGAGGATCGCTTCAGCCCAGGAGATGGAGTCTGTCTGCAGTGAGCCAACATTGTGCCACTGCACTCCAGCCTCGGCGACAGAGACCCTGTCTCAAAAAAAAAAAAAAAAAAAAAATTAACTTTAATTCTTTAAAAGCCTGATTTTTTTCTTTAGTTGACAGTATTTTTCAGTTCCAAAATTTTCATTTGGAAATTTTATGATGGCAGAGCCCTCGTGAACTAATCATCTTCCAAAGGCCACACCTCTTAATACTGCTACATTAGGGATTAAGTTCCAACCTATGAATGTTGGGAGACACATTAAGACCATAGCAGGCCCTCTCCATTTTCTCCTGAACATGCATGCAGATTTGTTCATGTGCAGTCTTCCAGCCCACTTGGGATAAGTAGGATCTTATTAAGGCCTTTTTTGTTTGTCTCATTCCCTGGATCTCCCTGTTAAATTTATTACTGAACTGTTGATTTATTACTTACCCCAGTCAGTAGCAAGACCTCAGAATGTCTCTGATATTGACCTTTCCTGGTTATTAGCCACTGAGATCACTGTTGTTTTATTGTTTGTTTGTTTGTTTTAAGACAGAGTCTGACTCTGTTGCCTGGGCTGGAGTGTAGTGGCGCAATCTCGGATCACTGCAACCTCAGCCTCCTGGGTTCAAGCAATTCTCGTGCCTCAGCCTCCTGAGTATCTGGGATTACAGGCATGCTCCTCCACACCTGGCTAATTTTTGTATTTTTAGTAGAGACAGGGTTTTACTATGTTGGTCAGGCTGGTCTTGAACTCCTGACCTCAAGTGATCCACCTCCGCTTGGCATCCCAAAGTGCTGGGATTACAGGTGTGAGCCACCGCGCCCCACCTGAGATCACTGTTGTGTTGTGTTGTTTTGTTTTGTTTTATTTATTTATTTTTTTATTTTGAGATTAAGTCTCTGTCGCTCAGGCTGGAGTGCACTGGCACAATCTCGGCTCACTGCAACCTCCGCCTCCTGGGCTCCAGCGATTCTTCTGCCTCAGCCTGAGATCACTGTTGTTTTAAATGTTGCTCCTGTGCATAGAATTTTCCTCACTGCTCTAAATAAAGTCAGCCCTCTCCTGCAGCAGAGCTGCTGGTTCTTTGAATCTGTCCTTTCTTGGTGGAGCTTCTGTGCCTCAGAGCTGGAGGGGATAGTAACAGCTCTAGATTAAAACACCACAGGCACCTACTGTTCTTACTGAGATCTGAGATTCAGTAGATTTTCTTTTACTTTTTCCTATCAGAGCTTGCCAGAACACTTAATATATTGATTTTTAGAAATATTTTATTTTTTGTGGGTACAGAGATGTATATGTTTATGGGGTACATGACACATTTTGATACAGGCATACAATGTATAAAAATCACATCAGGGTAAATGGGGTATCCATCACCTCAATCATTTAGGCTTTCTTTGTATACAAACAATCCAATTATAGTCTCAGTTATTTTGAAATGTACAATAAATTATTGTTGACTGTAGTCACCCTGTTGTGCTATCAAATACTAGATCTTATTCATCCTATCTAATTATATTTTTGTACACATTAGCCATCCCCACTTCTCCTGCAACCCCACTACCCTTCCTGGCCTCTGGTAACCATCATTCTATTCTCTATCTCCATGAGTCCAATCGCATTAATTTTTAGCTCCCACAAATAAGTGAGAACATGTGAAGTGTGTCTTTTTGTGCCTGTCTTATTTCACTGAATATCTTCCAGTTCCATCCATGTTGTTGCAAATGACAGGATCTCATTCATTTTTGGGGCTGAATAGCACTCCATTGTGTATATGTACCACATTTCCTTTATCCATTCATCTGTTGATGGACTCTCAGGCTGCTTCCAAATCTTGGCTGTTGTGAACAGTGCTGCAGTAAACATGGGAGTGCAGATATCTCTTTAATATACAGATTTTCTTTCTTTCCCTCTCTCTTTCTTTTTTCTTTTCTTTCTTTCATACAGGGTCTCACTCTGTCACCCAAGTGGGAGTGCAATGGCTTGATCTTGGCTTGCTGCAGCCTTGGCCTCCTAAGCTCAAACAATCCTCCCATCTCAGCTTCTTGAGTAGCTGGGACTACAGGCATGCACCACCATGCCTGGCTAATTTAAAATATATATATTGGGTAGAGATGGGTTTCATCATGTTTGCCCAGGCTTAGGATTATGTTTTCTATTTCTGTGAAGAATGTCATTGGTATTTTGACAGGGGTTGCTTTGAATCTGTAGATTGCTTTGAGTAGTATGGTCATTTTAACAATATTGATTCTTCCAGTCCATGAATATGGAATATATCTCCATTTTTTTGTGTCCTCTTCAATTTCTTTTACAGTTTTATTGCAGAGATATTTCACTTCTTTGGCTAAGTTTATTCCTAGGTATTTTATTTTATTTGTAGGTATTGTAAATGGGATTACTTTGCTGACTTCTTTTTCAGATGGTTTGTTGTTGACATATAGAAATGTTATTGATTTCTGTATGTTGATTTTGTATTCTGCAACTTGACTGAATTTGTTTATTAGTTCTAGTAGTTTTTTTGGTGGAGTCTTTAGGCTTTTCTAACTGTAAGATCATATCATCTGCAAACAAGAATAATTTGACTTCTTCCTTTCCAATTCAGATGCCCTTTATTTCTTTTTCTTGTCTGATTGCTCTAGTTAGGACTCCCAGGACTATGTTGAATAACAGTGGTGAAAGTGGGGATCCTTGTCTTGTTCCAGATCTTAGAGGACAAGCTTTCAGTTTTTCTCCATTCGGTATGATACTAGGTGTGGGTCTACCACATATGGCTTTTATTATATTGAGGTATGTTCCTTCTATACCCAGTTTTTTGAGGGTTTTTGTCATGAAGGGAGGTTGAATTTTATCAAATGCTTTTTATCATGAGTTGAAATGATCATATGGTTTTTGTCATAACCAACAATTGAAGCAAAAAGTAATAAAATGCTACACTTTAACTTCATTCCCCAGCTTTTAAACTTTTTGTTGTTTCTATTTATAGCTTATTATACTGTCTGTATCTTGAAAAGTTGTGGTATTATTATTTTTGATAGGTTCATCTTTTAGTCTTTCTACTCAAGATAGGAGTAGTTTACATACTGCTGTTACATTGTTATACTATTCTGTGTTTTTCTCTTTACTTATTACCAGTGAGTTTTGCACCTTCATGTTTGAAGGATATTTTTACTGGATATACTGTTCTAGGGTAAAAGATGTTTTTCCTTCAACACTTTAAATATGTCATGCCACTCTCTCCTGGCCTGTAAGGTGTTTTGTTTCCTCTGACTGTGTGTTTTCAAATAGCCTGTCTTCGAGCTTACTAATTCTTTTTTCTGCTTGATCAATTCTGCTTTTAAGTGACTCTGATGCATTCTTCAGTATGTTAATTGCATTTTTCATCTCCAGAATTTCTGCTTGATTCTTTTTATTTCAAGTTATCTGATAGAATTTCAAATTCCTTCTCTGTGTTACCTTGAATTTTGTTGAGCTTCCTCAAAACAGCTATTTTGAATTATCTGTCTGAAAGGTCACATATCTCTGCCTCTCCAGGATTGGTTCCTGGTGCCTTATTTAGTTCATTTGGTGAGGTCATGTTTTCCTGGATGGCCTTAATGCTTGAGGATGTTCACTGGTATCTGGGCATTGAAAAGTTAGGTATTTATTGTCATCTTTGCAGCCTGGACTTGTTTATACCTGTCCTTTTTGGGAAGGCTTTCCAAGTATTCAAAGGAACTTGGGTTTTGTGATCTAAGTCTTTGGTCACTGCAGTCATAGCTGCATTAGAGAGCACCCTGAGCTCAGTAATGCTGTGACTTTTGCAGAATGGTAGAGGTACCAAACAAATGAAGTCTCTGTCTGTGCTGAGCTGCTTGTAGCTGGGGGAGGGGTGACACAAGCACCTCTGTGTTTACGACAACTAGGACTGCGCTGGGTCGGACCCAAAGCCAGCACAGCACTGGGTCTTGCCCAAGGTCCATGGTGTCCATTGCCTGGGTACCGCCTATGTTCACTCAAGGCCCAAGGGCTCTACAGTCAGCAGGCAGTGAATCCAGCCAGGCTTATATATTTCCTTCTGGGTGGCGCGTTCCCTCAGGCCCCAGGCAGGTTCAGAGATGCCATCCAGGAGCCATGGCCTGGAGTCAGGAACCTTAGGAATCAACCTGGTGCTCTAGTCTACTGTGGTGGAGCTGGCACCCAAGCCATAAGACAAAGTCCTTCCTACTCATGCTTCCCCTTTCTTCAAGCAAGGAAGTCTCTCCCTGTGGCTACCACCACTCTAGGCTTGCAGAAGGTACTGCCTGGCTACTGTTGATGTTCATTTGAGGCCCAAGGGCTTGTCAGTCAGTTTGTTGTGAATGCTGCCAGTCCTGAGTCTCTTCCTTCAGGGCAGTGGGCTCCCCTCTGGCCCAGGGCAGGTCAAGGAGCCAAGGCCTGGAATCGGGGACCCCAGGAGCTTAGTTGGTGCTCTACCCCACTGTGGCTAAGCTGGTACCCAAGCTGTAAGACAAAGTCCCCTTCACTCTTCTCTCTCCTTTCCTCAAGCAGAAGGAGTCTCTCCCCATAGCCACCACAGCTGGGAATGTGCTGGGTCACACCTGATGCCAGCATGGCTCTGAATCTCACCCAATGCCCATGGTGAGTAGTGTCTGGCTATCACCTCTAAGTATTCAGGGCCTAATGGCTCTTTAGTCAGTAGGTGATGACTCCTGCCAGGACTGGATCCTTCCCTTCAAGGCAGCAGGTTCCTTTCTGGCCTAGGGTGTGTCTAAAATGCCTGGAAGCTAGGGCCTGGAATGGGGGCCTCAGAATTCTGCCTGGTACCCTATTCTACTGTGGCTGAGCTGGTATCCAAGTTGCAAGACAAAGTCCCTTTAACTCTTCCCTCTCCTCTCTCCAAGCAGAGGGTAAGAGTCTCTCCCAAAGCTGCAAGCTGTGCTGCCTGGGGTTAGAAGAGGGGTGACACAAGCACTCCCTTGGCCACCCCAGCTGCTGTCTCACTAGGTCACATGCACCCCAAGTCCACTGGCTCTAAGCTCAAAACAGCACCAGGATTTGCCTAGGAATTGCAGTCCTTGTGGCCTAGACTGACTTTCAAGTTTATTTAAAACCCTAGAGTTTTTGTTTTTATTTTTTATTTTGCTTTAAGTTCCAAGATGCATGTGCAGAATGTGCAGGTTTGTTACATAGGTATAAACGTGACATGGTGGTTTGCTGCACCTATTGACCTGTCCTCTAAGTTCCCTCCCTTCACCCCCCCACCCCCCGACAGGCCCTGGTGTGTGATGTTCCCCTCCCTGTGTCCATGTGTTCTCATTGTTTAATTCCCACTTATGAGTGAGAACATTCAGTGTTTGGTTTTCTGTTCCTATGTTAGTTTGCTGAGGATAATGGCTTCCAACTGCATCCATGTCCCTGCAAAGGACATGATCTCATTCCTTTTTATGGCTACATAGTATTCCATGGTGTATATGTACCACATTTCCTTTATCCAGTCTATCATTGATGGGCATTTGAGTTGGTTCTATGACTTGGCTATTGTGAATAGTGCTGCAATAAACATATACATGCATGTGTCTTTATCGTAGAATGATTTATATTCCTTTGGGTATATACCCAGTAATGAGATTTCTGGGTCAAATGGTATTTCTGGTTCTAGATCCTTGAGGAATCGCCATACTGTCTTCCACAATGGTTGAACTAATTTATATTCCCACTAACAGTGTAAAATAAAACCACACATCTACAACAATTTGATCTTCGACAAACCTGACAAAAACAACCAATAGGGAAAGGATCTCCTATTTGATAAATGGTGCTGGGAAAACTGCCTAGCCATATGTAGAAAACTGAAATTAGGCCTCTTCCTTACACCTTATACAAAAATTAACTCAAGATGGATTAAAGACTTAAATGTAAAAGCCGAAGCCATAAAAACCCTAGAAGAAAACCTAGGCAATACCATTCAGAACATAGGCATGGGCAAAAACTTCATGACTAAAACACCAAAAGCAGTTGCAACAAAAGCAAAGAAATGGGATCTAATTAAACTAAAGAGCTTCTGCACAGCAAAAGAAACTATTATCAGAGTGAACAGGTAAGCTACAGAATGGGAGAAAATTTTTGCAATCCACCCATGTGACAATGGTCTAATATCCAGAATTTATAAGGAACTTAAACAAATTTACAAGAAAAAACAAACAACCCCATCAGAAAGTAGGCAAAGGATATGAACAGACACTTCTCAAAAGAAGACATTTATGTGGCCAACGAAAATATGAAAAAAAGCTCCACATCAATGATCATTAGAGAAATGCAATCAAAACCACAATGAGATGTCATCTCACGCCAGTCAGAATGGTGATTACTAAAAAGTCAAGAAACAGTAGATGCTGGTGAGCCTGTGGAGAAATAGGAACCCCAGAGTATTTTAGCCAGTGATGGCAGAGCTTGCTGGAACTCAGGTTTTGATTGCTGGGATGGATGTCCTCTGGTTAGGGCTCATCTAAATGCTCCCTCCATAGGCGCCGGCTGAGTTCTGCCCCCATGTTGCTTTTCACTGTGACAGGGTAGCACTGAGTTCCAATGCAAAGTCCCACATTCACTGTGTTCTGCCTTCCCCAAGCACACAGATTCTCTCTCTGCACCATGTGGCCACTGCCAGTTGATGAGGGAGGGATAGTGTAGGCGATTCAAGACTGTCTTTCCTACCTTCTTTAGTGCCTCTTTCCTTAAAATAATATTAAAACCAAGTAATGTGATTGCTTACCTGATTTTTGGTTCTTATGAAGGTGCTTTTTTGTGTGTATAGTTGTTCAATTTAGTGTTCCTGTCGGGGTACATTCAGTGGAGGCTTCTATTTGGCCATCTTGCTCTGCTTCCAAGCCTCACTAGATTTTCTTGAATAACCACTTCTCAATTTGTTATATTACTTTGGTAAATTTCCAGAATCTTTAACTGGTTGTTTTTGGCAATTTTGTCCACTTTTGTCTTGCGTTTTGTGGAGAGGATTGCCGAGCTCCTTAGTCAACTTTTCCAGATGTCTCTCCCTTTCTTGTAACTAGAGTTTTGATTGTGTCACTTAAAAAGTGTTAGTATGTTTCACAAAAATGTGTACCAGTGTGAATTAGCAGTTTATTTATTTATTTATTTTTTAAGATGGAGTCTTGCTCTGCCGCTCAGGCTGGAGTGCAGTGGCACAATCTTGGCTTACTATAACCTTCACTTCCCTGGTTCAAGCCATTCTCCTGCCTCCGCCTCCCAAGTAGCTGGGATTATGGGCATGCACCACCATGCCTGGCTAATTTTTGTATTTTTAGTAGAGGTGGGATTTTGCCATGCTGGCCAGGCTGGTTTCAAACTCCTGACCTCAGGTGATCCACCTGCCTCGGCCTCCTAAAGTGTTGGGATTACAGGCGTGAGCCACTGCACCCATCCTTTGCCCATTTTTTTAGTTGGGTTACTTATTTATTTTGTTTTAGCGAAGTGTAAGAGTTCTTTATGTGTGATTTTTGTGCCATATCTAAGAAGCCATTAAGGGGCAGGATTTGAACACATATCTGGCTCCAGCATTCATGTTCTTAACCATTACACTACACTGCCTGTCTTGAATTAGCAGTTTAGATGTAAACGATTTATGCATGTTGTGACTTAGATTCTTGATTTATTCCAAACATACTTAGTCACCATGCAGTGTCTGTATTTTTACATGTGTATTTGTATATATGTGATGATTGTGACACATAAGAATGGTTATTGCGTTATTCCCAACAATAGAAGATAATGGTTTGAAGCAGCAATAGATGAGTACTATTATTGCTCTCCCTATTAATGGTGCCCTTATTTCAGCGATGATGTTCTCTGTCTTTTTTGCCCATCACTTTTGTTTAATAGTCTTTTCTCACTTCTAGAAAAAAATGTATTTCTTCTTTAATATCTGATATGGTTAATGACAGAGCAGGAGCACCATCATCTTGGACAAACGCCGCCACTTTAAGTTCCAGCTCCCTTTCTAGCCTCATGAATTTCAAGGAAACACTTCTGTTCTAACTACAAGCAGCTAGAAAAGAGCAGACAGTAAAACACAAATAAGACAGCTCAGGCACAGAGGGAGGCGGGGAGGTAGTCTGTTGGGTAACTGCCGAACTTCACCCTCATACAATGGGCACCAGTAAAACAGTGGGCCTTACTAAGCACATTACTTTCCCTTCAGGTGCACCAAGATAGGGAAGCTAAAAGTAGACTGGGGGGTATGCCTGCAGCTGCAGGAAGATGTATGTGAACAGACACACAACTCTCCCTCCCAGATAAGCAAAAGAAGAGACACAGAAGCAGTCCAGGCCTCTGATCAACCCTTCCACCCTAAATCCTTAAAAACTCTTAGTCTGTAAGAGAGTGGGCTCTGATCTCACTTGGCCAGAAGCCCCTATCAGGTTTGTTTTCTCTAAAATAAACCTGTGCTTGACTGTTGAGCCCCCTTTCATGTTTCTTTCCTCTTTCTTTAATTCTTAATTAGGCTTTGTGTTCCCCACCCAAATCTTATCTTGAATTATAATCCCCATAATCCCCACGTGTCAAGGGAGAGACCAGGTAGAGGTAATTGAATTGAATCATGGAGGTAGTTTCCTCCATGCTGTTTTCATGATAGTGAGTGAGTTCTCACGAGATCTGATGGTTTTATAAGGGGCTCTTCCCCTTTTAGTTGGCACTTCTCCTTCCTGCCACCTCATGAAGACAGTGTCTTGCTTCCCCTTTGCCTTCTGCCATGATTGCAAGTTTCCTGAGGCCTTCCCAGCCATGCTGAGCTGTGAATTATTTAAACCTCTTTTCTTTGTAAATCACCCAGTCTCAGGCAGTTCTTTAAAGCTGTGTGAAAATGGACTAATACAGTAGTATCCCTCATAGCAGATGAAATATTGCGTCCTTACCATGTACATCTGCGGTTAATCCATTGGTGTAACTTAACAAACGTAGTCAGATGGTGTTTAAAATATATTCATACTTACATAAATAGACATTACTTTAAGGTTCCTGCACTACTTATTTCTTAGTTACCTTAGATTAGGTAACAGGAATAATTTTTTTGTTTTATTTTTCTGTAACCAACTGAAAGAATAAGTCATATCCCATTCTAGTATGTTCTGAAAAATTTTAAGGCTTTAATGTTAAAAGTTGTCATTCCTTTTCTTTTCTTTTCTTTTCTTGTTTTTAGAGACAGGGTCTCCCTCTGTTGCCCAGGCTAGAGTGCAGTGGTGCTATCTTGACTCACTGCAGCCTTGACCTCCTGGGCTCAAGCAGTCCTCCCACCTCAGCCTCCCAAGTAGCTTGGGCCATAGGCATGTACCACCACACTCAGCTAATTTAAAAAAAAACAGTTATTTCTAAGATGATTTTGTCTAAAACGATTCTCCTATTAACATAGGTGAATTTTTTTGTTGTTGTTTTTATAGAAGTTAAATATTATTCCCTTTTTTTTGAGACAAGATTTTGCTCTGTTACCTGGGCTGGAGTGCAGTGGCATGATCATAGCTTACTGCAGCCTCTACCTCCTGGATTCAAGCGATTGTCCTGCCTCTACCTTTCAATTAGCTAGGACTAAAAGTGTGTGCCACCATGCCTGGCTAATTAAAAAAATTTTTTTTTTTTTTAGAAACAGGATTTTGCCATGTTGCCCAGGCTGGTCTTGAACTCCTGGCCTCAAGCAATCCTCCCACCTCAGCTTCCCAGAGTGTTGGGGTTACAGACATGAGCCACTGCACTCAGCCAAATGTAATTCCTGTCACCACAAATATCTGGCTCAGATTTTCCTTATCTATCTTATAATATTTAAAATTCATAACTAATGAATTTTAGAATCTTAGTTCTGTTTTCATTAGTCTATTCAACATGTTTAAGTTCTGAAAATGCTTTGATGGACATTATTTGTATACAAATGTCTCAATTTATGGCCTTATAAATGATTTATAATTTGTTTCCTTTTTAAAATGTTGCCATCTGTAATGGTTATACACAAATCATTTTTTGATTTATTATTTTGATTTATGTTTTTGTTATGTTTGAAACTAAACACTTGGTTAATTCATCAAAAAATTGCTTTAAAAAAAGTCTGCCAGTGCACTCATTTGAAAATTTGATTTTGCCAAATGATTTTTAAAATTTAGTTTTTGTGCAAACACAAAAATAGTAATTATTTGACTTTATAAAGTAAAATATTTCAGATTACTGGCAAATATTCTTTGAAAGCAAATTTGCTTATGGATAATACAAATAGGATTATTTAGAACCCAGGATATACAATGTAATGACCACATGGTTTAAGACATAACGTGTAATTTACTGCTAGACATGTTAGAATCTTCTCTAATGACTATGAGTTGTTAAATTTTTAAAATAATTCTCTAGATAATCCTGATATCTTTTTCTTTATTTTTTTGAGGCAATGCGACTAAATGAATAAAAGTTTAGACATTTTATTTCTTTCTGGTTAGTTGTTCTTTTTATTCTTTTTCCCCTTTTTATATTTGTTCCTTTTATTCTTATGCAGCAATCATCTTTTTGCACTAACAATAACTTTTCATTCATTCGTAATAAGAAAGTATTTGCCAGGCACTGTTTCAAGGGCTTTCCATGTATTATTTCATTGAATACCCTCAAAAACCCTATTATGATCCCCATTTTACAGATGAGGAAGATTAGGCAGAGAAAAATGAGGCAACTTGACTGAGGCCACTCTACTAAGTGGTAGAGCCCAGATTTGAGCTGGGGTTCTAGCCCCATAGTGCATGCTCTTCACTAATGTGCAATTTGTTGAACAATTCCTTTGTGCCAGGCACTATTCAAAGCAATGGATCTACAGTAGTGACTAAGACAAAGTCCTTGATCTCATGGTGCTTACATTCTAGTAGCAGGAGTGTTGGGGGTAGGGTGGGAGATGGATGATAAACCAACGAGCAAGTGCAATGGAAGAGCGTGTAGTGGGACACAGAAAAGTGTGGAGGTTGGAGTTTCTATTCTGTACAGGGTAGGCAAGGAAAACCTCTCAGTTAAGGAATAGTTGAAAAGAGAGCCATGTGAGTTGAGAAAGAGCAAAGGCTCTGAAGCTGTGCCTGGGATGTTCCAGCAACTGCAAGGGCATCAGTGAGCCCAAAGTTGAACACATAAAGGCAAGAAGGGAAGAAGGTGAAATCAGAGATGTAGCAGGTCTTGATCTGATAAGGCCTTGTAAGTCATTGTAAGGACTTTGCCTTTTTCTACCAATGAGGTAAGGATGCATTAGAGGGCTTTGATCAGAAATATCAGTGATATCACTTATGTTTTTGAGGAATCCTTATGGCTATCATATTTAAAATTGACTGTAGAGGGATGAGGGCGGAAGCAGGAAGACCAGTTAGGAGACTGCTAGGAAATCCAGATGAGAGATAATAGTGGTTTGAACCAGGGTGGCAGCAATGGAGGGGGCAATAAGTTGTCAGATTCTGGATATAATTTCAAGATAGAACTGACGGTATTTTCTGATGGGTTAGCTGGTATATAAGGGAAAAAGAAGTGAAGAATGAGATAAGGCTGGGCAGGGTGGCTCATGCCTGTAATCCCAGCACTTTGGGAGGCTGAGGCAGGAGGATCACTTGAGGCCAGGAGTTCGAGGCCAGCCTGGGCAACATAGAGTGATACCATCTCTACAAAAAAGGCAACAATTAGCAGGGTATGGTGGCAAATGCTTGTGGTCCCAGCTACTCAGGAGGCTGAGGTGGGAGAATGGCTTGATCCTGGCCGGTTGAGACTGTAGTGAGTCTTGATCATGCCACTGCACACCAGCCTGGGTGACAGAGCAAAACCATCTCTCTCAAAATAATAATAATGACACAAAAGAAAGGGGCCAAGTGTTTGTGACATGAGCAAATGAAAACATCATAGTTTCCATTGCCTTAGGTGGAAACACTGTGGAAGGAGGAGACTTGGCTGGTGGTGGGGAGACGAATTTGGTTGTTGAGATATTAAGTTAGACATTGCCTGCATGGCATCTAAGTGGAAAATGTCTGTGTGCTGTTTTCCATGAATCGGGATGTAGAGGTATAGCTGTAAATATAAATCCGAGGGTACTGGGTATGTAAATCGTACTTAAAGTCACAAGACTGGATACTGTCACCTAGGGAGTGCATAGAGGGAGCAAAGAGAAGAGGCCTGAGAACTCACCTCTGTGACACTCTCTCTTTTCCAGGTGGCAGAGATGAGGAGCAACCAGCAAATGGGATTGTGAGAGTGGCGTGTGAGGTAGGAGAAAGAAGAGAATCGAATCTAGGAAGGTAAGTGATTAGTATGTTTTAAGAAGAGAGGGATCAATTCTATCAATTGCTGACAGGTCGGGTAAGATGAGGAATTACCATTGGATTTCACACCATGAAGGTCATTGGTGACTGTCAAAAACCGATTGAATAGTGAAAGGGACAGAATCTTCATTGGAGTGGGGCAGAGAGAAAGTGGAAGGATAATAATTGGAGACAGAAAGGATAGACAGCATTTCTTTTTACCCTTACAGCCTATTTTATCTAATATTAATATAACTATATCAGCCTTTTTTGGGTCAGTATTTATTTGGTATATCTCTTTCCTTTTCTTTCTTTCTTTCTTTGTTTCTTTCTCTCTTTCTCTCTTTCTTTTTGACAGGTTCTTGCTCTGTTGCCCAGGCTGGAGTGCAGTGGCATGATCTCAGCTCACTGCAACCTCTGTCTCCTGGGTTCAAGCGATTCTCCCACCTCAGCCTCCTCAGTAGTTGGGACTACAGGCATGCACCACCAGGCCCGGCTAATTTTTTGTATTTTTGGTAGAGACAGGTTTTGCCATGTTGGTCAGACTGGTTTCGAACTCCCGGCCTCAAGCGATCCTCTCACCTTGGCCTACCAAAGTGCTGGGATTACAGGCGTGAGCCACTGTGCCTGGCCTGGTATGTCTTTTTCAATTTTTTTTTATTGTGGTAAAATATACATAACATAAAATTTACAATTTTAACCATGTTTACTTTTCCATTCTTTTATTTTTAACCTCCTGGGAACTTCGGTTTTTGTTGTGCCTTTTGTAAACAGGTGAAAAGTCAGGACAGGATTTAAAATGCTGTAGTCCTTTGTACTATGGGTAAAAATATTCACAAATATTTATGTAGTTTTGGATGCTTAAAAGCTCAAATAGGCTTTACAAGAATAGATATAGAACAAACAAATTAGAGCAGGGAGAAAATGGAATGAGAGAACATTAAAAACAAAAAATTTTGACAGAGAAAAAGGCTAGAAAGGAAGAAAAAAATAAAAATAGAAAAAGTAGGACAAATAGAAAACATTCAATAAGATGGGAGAAATAAATTCAAATATGTTAATAATCATAATAAATGCAATGGATTAATCTCATTACCTAAAAGATAAATATTTTCACTGAATTAAAAAATGCAAGTTACAGTTTGTTTTCAGGAGGCATCTAAAGGATAAGGTCAGAAAGGTTGAAAGTCAAAGGATGGTGTAGTTATACTAATAGCAGACAAAATAGATCTTAAGGCCAAAAATACTAAAAATAAGGAGAATAACTACATAATGATAAATTCATTTCACTAAGAAGTTTTAATGCAGAAATCATATGCACTTAATATATAGTGATCTCAAAACATACAAGACAAAAGTTGATAGAACTTCTAGAATTAAAAATGAGAAATCTATCATGATACCACAGAGCACTTATACTTGCTGGGATGTAGGAGGACAACTCAGATTTTATGTTGCTAGTGAGTACCTTCAGGTATCACTACACCACTTACAGATATCATTTTCCAATCAAGGACAAAATAGTTGGGGCCAAAAAATCCGGGTTATAAACTTGGTATAAACTCTACCACAGACTTTATACAAATTCAGGCATTGTAACCTAAACTCTCTAAGCCATAGTTTTCTAATCAGTAAAATGGCAATACAAATCCCTACCCCTTTGAGATGTGGTGGGGAATAAATCATACAGTACATGTGGTAGAAAGATCCCCTCCCCCATTGTTTCCGTAGCTGGCTCTGTCTGGACCAGATGACAAGGTTCAGGGTGATTTCCCTTCGAAAGTGTCATTCCCTTCTAGGTGCCCAGAAGGTCACTGTTCTTCTATGGGGGATTTATGAGTGTTTTGGGCCATTGAAAATAGGGTTTTCACATGAAGTTTTTACAATATATGCAGCAGAATGACATATTTGTTTTAGCAGAATTTTAATACTGTGTTCACTTGTGGCCAACTATGTAGGATGAGATGCTCCAAATGTCTCCTCATTGTCACCTCCATGACCTATGCCCCATAAACCCTGGGAAAAACGATATAAACATGCCCTCATTGGGACCTCAGCCCTCACACCTAGGTTCTCAGCCCCTTTGCCATTTCTTCTTCCTCCTCCTCCTCCTCCTCTTCTTCTCCTTTTCTTCTTTTTCTCCCTTTCCTTCCTTTCCTTCCTTTTCCTTCCTTCCTTCCTTCCTTTCTTTTTCTTTCTTTCTTTCTTTTCTTTCTTTTTCTTTCTTTCTCTCTCTTTCTTTTCTTTTCTTCTTTCTTTTTTCTTCTCCTTCTTCCTTCTTCTTCCTTCCTCCTCCTTCTCTTCTTCTTTATTCTCCTCCTCTTCATCCTCCTCCTCCTTCCTCCTTCTTTCTTTCCTTTTCTTTCTTTTTCTCTTCTTCGTTTATTCTCCTTTTACCTTCTTCTTCCTTCTCCCGCCCACCTTCTCCCTCCTCCTCCTTCTTTCCTCTTCTTCCTCTTCCTTTTTTTTTTTTTTTTTTGTAGAGACTAGGTCTTGCTATGCTCAGGCTGGTCACGAAGCCATTTCTAAACATTTTCTATCCTGATCAACTGAACAAGAATCTGGGCTTAACATTTCTCCCTGCCCAACCCAACCATAATGTATCACCTACCTAAAAGCCATTCTTTTTCTTTTTCTTTTTTTTTCTTTTTTTCTAATTTGGTCTTGAGGTCTCTCTCCTGAGAGTGGCCATAAACTCTAACCCCATCCTGCTGGGGCTCCAGAGAATGTGGTTGTGGGTGTCTACAATGTGCCTTCCAGAGAATTCTTTATTCTGGTGAGCGGCTTAGTGCCTGTGTCTGACCCATGACCAGATGTCCCTCTCCCAGAAAACCTGTTTATTCTGGCAGACGCCCTTGTGGCTCTTGTCTGACCTGGGTACAGCTTATTCCTACCAAGATAGTCACTCTCTAGGAGAGCCCTGACCGGGAGAGAAGTTAGGTTTGGGTGTGTGGGGCAAGTGAGACGCAGAGAAGGCAACTCAACAGAACACAGGAAGTCATGGAGGCAGCGCATTCCTTATAGACGGAAGAGGGCAGCACACCTTGCAGGGCCAACGGGACGCAGAGAGCTGTCCACGACACACATGCTCAGCCAGCGAGTGGGGACAGAGAGGTTACTGGGGGGGACGGACCTGTGGGATGAAGCCTTTTTGGGGGTCTAGGGCATTACCCAAGCAGCTTTCTCATGGAGAGTTCTAATTGGTGGGTTTAGAGCAAGCTGGTGCAAGTTCCATGGAGTCATGCTGTGACTGGGAGGTGGTCACTGTGGCATATCTGTGCAGTTCACGCGGGGTGTAGGGATCAGAGGGGCTAGTCAAGTGGGTTGTGTCTAGCTGTCCTTTGGGGAGGTGGTCACGAGCAGGTGATCATAAGCAGATATCTGGGTCAACCACATTGAGGAACAGGTGGAGAACTGGAGACTGTGTCAAGGGTGACTAAGCACTGCTTCTTTCTTGTATGAGAAAGTCCAACTTATATTTAGACTGGATGTCATGAAATTCTAGGAATTCACTACAGCCTTGCTCTGTGGGGTGTAGAAATCCCTTCACTTTGGCACTTGGTTTGGGGGAGCCTGTTCTGGAAAGTCCCCAGCCCGCCCTCCTGAGGCTGGTAAAATAAACTGTTAAACAATGTGGTTGGTTGGTTTGTGTGTTTTGCTAGCTCTGCTGTGTTAGCCACGAGGACCACAGCCAGCTTCACAACCATACCCCTTTCCAAGTTGCATTTTTCTTTGTCTTTCAGTGACTTTGGGGCTTCTCATTTTCCCTTGACCATCTGTAATAAAAGAAAGAAGTTGGGAATGGGGTTGTAATGTGTCTGGTAAATCTTATAATTCATTCATAATTGGGAAAATCAGGAAACAATCCAAATATCTCTCAACTTGTGTATGGATCAGCACATTGTGATTCATCTATACAATGGACTTATTTATTACACAGCCATAACAAGAAACGAAATTACTGACTAATACAATGTGGATGAATTTCAAAAGCATATGCTGAGTGAAAGAAGCCACACACAAAATACTCCATTTTGTGTGGTTATGTGACTCCATATGCATAGCTCTGTACTGTGTGATTATCCAAAACCCTAGAACAGCAAATCTAGTGTCTAGGGACAGAAAGAAGGTCATTGGTTATCTGTGGTGGGAGACAGTAGATAGACTGAGAAGGGGCATGAGGGAGCCTTCTGGGGGAGTATTCTATATGCGGATTTGAATGAGTTGTCAAAAACCAGGCAGTACACTTACAATGTTTGAGCACACTGTATGTTTTACTGTGTATTTTATCCCCCAATAAGAGAAAAGTTAAAATAAAAAATGTACATATATACCATGGAATACTACGCAGCCATATAAAGGAACAAGATCATGTCTTTTGCAGGGACATGGATGGAGCTGGAAACCATTATCCTCAGCAAACTAATGCAGGAACAGAAAACCAAGCACTGCATGTTCTCACTTGTAAGTGGGAGCTGGACGGTACACATGGACATGGGGAGGGGAACAACACACACTGGGGCCTGTTGGGGGTGGGGGTTGGGGGAGGGAGAGCATCAGGATAAATAGCTAATGCATGTGGGGCTTACTACCTAGGTGATGCGTTGATAGGTGCAGCAAACCACCATGGTACACGTTTACCTATGTAAAAAACCTGTATATGCTGCACATGTACCCCAGAACTTAAAATAAAATTACATTTAAAAAAAGAAATATTGGACTCCACTTAAGACAGGCTGAATCAGAAACTATAGGGGTTGAACTCAGCAATCTGTGTTTTACCAAACCCATCAGGTTATTCTGATACACACTAAAGTTTGAGAATTGTGGCACTATAAAACAAAAACCAAGAAACGTAGAACACAGGATTTACCTCAGAAAAATACCAGCCCATGCTTTTGCAAAGAAACATAGCTGTGGTTTTCCTAAACTTATCAATGTTTTCACAGATTCTTTCTACTTTTCTAACCTTAGCACCTGCAGGGATCCTCCCTTGTGGCCCTCTCCCTGCTTGAAGTCCCACCCAAAAGGCTTGGGGACATAGCAGCAGCTGCCTCGGTACAGAGGATAGATAAATTTTGTTTGATGCCCTCTCTCCATACTACAATGCCTGGACCGAGGTTAGTGCCATAAATATGTGCCAAATGTATGAAGGTAGGTCTCCCTCAGCTTCCAAGAAGTCATATCATCTCCTGGACTTTTTTTGAGGTGTGTGGCTCTTTATGACTTATTTGGTTTATGTGCAAGAAAAATCCTTTCTCAGGGAGGGAGGGCTGCAATGGGGTGGAGCAGTAGGGGCTGTTTGTTGCTCTCCTCCCTTGATTTCCGTCTTTATCTGGTTCCCAGTGGACCTTTGCCAGAGTCAGTGTCCTTGTGCATTTCACATAGACAAGCATAGAAGTAACTATCTTACTGGTACAAACTGATCTGAAATGCACATTCCCACAGTATTTCTGATTGTTTTCTTTATTGGAGTATAATTTATATGCAGCGAAATGCTTCCATCTTGGGTATATAGCACGTTGAGTTTTTACAAATGTATAGACCCATGTAAATAACCTTCATCTCTACCAAGATACTTCTGTTACCTCAGAAAGTTCCATCTTCCCAGTCCTCTCCACCAGTCCTAAAACTTCACGTAATGGAATCCATACAATATGTGCTATTTTCTTTCTGGTTTCTTTTATTCAATACACACACACACATCACACACATACACACACACACATATTTATATTTAATATAAATATTTATATGTGTGTGTGTATATGTGTATATATATGTATAAGTGTGTGTATATATATAATATATATATAAAATAAATTATATATATTAGAGGGACAGGGTCTCACTCTGTTATCCAGGCTGGAGTGCAGTGGTGCCATCATAGCTCACTGCAGCCTCAACCTCCTGGGCTGAAGTGATCCTCCCACCTCAGTCTCCCAAGTCGCTAGGACTACAGGTACACCACCAAGCCCTGGTAATTTTTGTATTTTTATTTTTGTAGAGACAGGGTCTCGCTGTGTTGCTTAGGCTGGTCTCAAACTCCTGGGCTCAAGCGATCCTCCTGCCTCAGCCTTCCAAAGTGCTGGGATTACAGGTGTAGGCTACCACACCCGGCCTTATTGGGCATGTTGTTTTTGAGATTTCCTCCATGCTGTTGCATGTATCAATTTTTTGTTCCTTTTTATTTTGAATACTATTCCATTGTATGGATGTTCCCCAGGCTCTTTATCCAGTCACCTGCCAATGGTTAGTTTGGGGTTATTATGAATAAAGTTGCTATGAACATTCATGAGTGCCACTGAGTTGATTCCTGGAATGGAAGCCATAACTTGCTTCAGGAGTGGTCAGTGTTTCACCTCTTCATGGGTCAGTTTCAGACACTATATGGATTAGCAATTGGCAGTCTGAAAGATCAGTGGTTGAAGACCTGCTGGGAGCATGGCATTGGGGAACCTGCATTGGACATTATTCAGGGTTCTCATGGAAGGTTGCTAATGGCCCACTCTGGGACATAGCAATTGGTTGTTACTGTGGATAAATGTTAGGAGGAACCTGGGCCATGCCAGTGATTGGGGGACTTTAAAATGTCCACTACAGTCCCTGTAGTTCAGCCATGGGTGGCTTCTGCTGGTCAGTGATTGGCAGCCAGAGGAATCAGGGTCATGGTTCCAGGGATTTGGGACCTGAGGTTACCAAAGATCAACAGTCTTAAGTTGATCAGCTATTGGTGGACCTGATGCTCACGTGATGTTTGGTGTCCATCACCAAAAGAAGGGGATGGGGAAGGTAAGTTTGAGTTTTTCGTCTTTGTCAGAGAGAGCTGTGTAGGTTGCCCTGAATGTGCACTGAAACATGCGAAAGATCAGTTTGTGTGCATGAGATATCATCCCTCAGCTGGAACGCTTGCTTAGAAGACAGTGGAAAATAGAAATACCATTTATTGGGAGCCAACTCTGTATGGGGTTCCATATGGCGTTTCAGCTGCTACTATTATAAAATGGGCCAAATGATAATCATTGTTATCCAGCTGACAGAGTTGCTGTGATTAAATTAAATGAGGTACCTGGCGTCTGTCCCCAGAGCCTCAGGGCAGGAGCAGGTGAGTCAGAGGAAGCAGCAGATTCCAGACCTGCTGCCTTGGAGACAGATTAGGATCCTCCCACTGAGAGTGAGTGCCACATGGCTGATGCTGCCACGTCCAGAGCCCTGCGTGCTTCAGTGGACTGTGTGACTCAGCTGGTGGAGAAGAGGGAATGTGGAGGGTCTAGCCCCATGGCCTAGGGAAGAAGGAAAAGGCAGCTCCCTGCAGGGTGTCTGAGGGGGAGGTCCGGGTGGGAACAGCCACTGGCCACAACCCAAGAAGATGCTAAACCCCACCCCAACAGGGACCCTTCCCTTTCCATTGGTTCATTGGTTCATTACAGACATCAGATGATCCCCCCCAGAGCCCCCTTCCCGCTCCCCCGCACAGTACTGTTAAATAAACTATAGACTTAATTCAAATTTCACCAGTTTTTCCACTAATCTTTTTTCTGTTTCAGGAATTCCTCCCATGTTTTGTTTCTCAGTCCTTCCTTGTCTTTCGTGACCTTGACACTTTTGAAGAATACAATTGAGGTATTTTGTAGAATGTCTCTCAATTTAGGTTTGTCTGATGTTTCCCATGATTACACTGAGGTTACACATTTTAGCAAGAATGCTGCAGAAGTGTTCTTAGGGCATCTTACTGGGAGGTACGTGATGTTGATGTTAACCTTGATCATTTGGTTAAAGTAATGTCTGCCAGTTTCTCCAGTGTAAAGTTCCTATTTTTCCTGTTGTATTTAATAAATATCTTGCAAGAGATATTTTGAGATTATGCAAATATCCTGTTTCTATTCAAACTTTTGCCTGCAAATTTTAGCATCCATTAGTAGATCATGCTTGCAACAATTATTATTGTGATACTTGCCCAGTGACAATTTCATGTTGTCTCATTCTCTACATTTATTAATTGGAATTCCTCTATAAGAGAAAGCTATCCTGGCTGGGTGCCATGGCTCACGCCTATAATCTGACCACTTTGGGAGGCTGAGGCAGGTGGATCCCTTGAGCCCAGGAGTTCAAGAGCAACCTGGGCAACATGGCGAAACCCCATCTCTCCAAAAAAAAAAAAAAAAAAAAATTAGCCGGCATGGTCATGCACACCTGTGGTTCCAGCTACTCAAGAGGCTGAGGGGGAGGATCTCTTGAGCCCAGGAGGTCAAGACTGCAGTGAGCTAACATCGTGCCACTGCATTCCAGCCTGGGTGCCAGAACAAGACCCTGTCTCAAAAAAAAAAAAAAAAAAAAAAGCTCTTTCTCTCTGATTTATTTATTCAACTTTTAAATTTACATCAGTATAAATGTGTGGCTATTTTATTGTATAGATTATTCTTCATTATTTATTGTGTTACTCAAATTATTCCATCTGTGGTCATTGGGAGCTCTCAAGGTTGACTCCTGTGTCCTTTTAAAATATTTAAATAAACTTTTAATTTATAAGAGTTTTAGATTTATAGACAAGTTCCAAAGATAGTACAGAGAGTTTTCATATACCCCTCACCCAGTTTTCCCTATTGTTAACCTTCCATATTGCTATGGTACATTTATCACAAGTAAGGAACCATCATTGATACATTACTGTGAACTAAACTACACGCATCTTTTGGATTCCACTAGTTTTAAAATAATGTCCTTTTTCTGTTCCAGGATCTCATCCAGGATGCCACATTACATTTAGTTGTCACATCTCTTTGGTCTCCACAGTCTCCTTTAGATTGTGACAATTGCTTATACTTTTCTTGTTTTTGATGACCTTGAAAGTTTTGAGGAGTACTGGTCAGGTGTTTGATGGAATATTCTTCAGTTTAGATTTGTCTGCTATTTCCCTCATTACTGGACTGGGGCTTTGGATTTTGGGAAGAATACCACATAAGTGAAGTATCCTTCTCATCACTTCACATCAGGGGTACACGCCATCAACATGACTTAGCACTGACAATATTAACCTTGATCACCTGGCAGGCATTTGCCAGATTTCTCCACTGAAAGTTCCTTGTTCTCCCTTTTTTATACTTTGCTCTTTGGAAGCAAGTCACTAAGCACACACATATCTGGGGGAGGAGTGGGAGGTTACCACCTCCTGCAAGGGGGGTTATTTATTTACACAAGTTATTTGGAATTTTCCAAAGGATTTGTCTCCTCTCTCCTGTTTATTAATTTATTCAATCTTGTGTTTACAACAGCATGGACTCACGGACATTTATTTCACTCTGTGGCTTATAAGCCAGTACTACCATTGTTTATTTTGTTCCTCAGATTCCAGCTTTGGCCATGGGGAACTCCTTCATGCTGGCTCCTGCATCCTTCGGACATGCCCTGTCCTTCTGTGAGCACGGTCTTACTTTCTGGCCCCACAAGATATTCCAGCCTCATCTTGTAATTTCCCTGCTCCAGTCCTGGACTCAGCCACTTCTCCAAGAAGCTCTGATTCTTTTTCTTAGAGAATGGTATTGAGAAACCAAGATCTGGGGACTAAGTGTTCAACTTGTGTTCCACTGTTACTTTAATGTATCCCTGGAATCTAATCAAGAGATAGAAACCACATAGTAGTTTAAATACAGAATGTTTAATATAACTATTAACTATAACAGGAGGTTGGAGAAATGGGGGATTGACTAATAAGAAGTAAGAAGAACCCTCACCCCTCCCAAAACAAAGGAGGAATAGCAGATTTAGGGGGTAGCCATTGTCCCCAGCGCCTAAGAAAGAGGCCAGTCTCCATCTCTCCACCCCCTCTCAGAACCAGATCTCACTGGAAAGGGCACCACTGTGACCTACTGGATGGCAGAGAAGATTGCTGGGGTGCTTTGTTAGTGTGGCTCGATGGAAATCTGCCCTCCGTGATGCAGAAGGAAGCTGTCCATGGGCAGGAGTCGTGATTTGGAACTCACAGCAAAGCCACTCAAGGGCTGCCGGGAGAAGCTGTTCATAGGGATGTGATACATGCTGCTGGCCACCTAGAGATGCATTGCGTAAGCCGCAGGTGCTGCAGGAGCCTGATGAGGGGAGCTCGTGAGAACCAGGAAGAGAAATCTCTTCCTCTTCCAAAGTCTTTCTAGTGCCCTCTGCTGATAATTGAAACATTTAGGTGAATTCTTCTGTTTCCCATGTTCTTCAGCGTCATTATGCTATTCGTTTTTAATACATGTATGTTCATTTGTTAGTTTGTATGCCATTTAGAGTTTCCCCCACATCATAGTCTATTTTGAATTTGATTTTTTTTAGGGTATTTGAAACAGTATGGTTCCAAGAGACAAAGCTGCACAAAAGGTCTCTTCAAAGAAGTGCCACTTATCTCATCCCTACTATCCTGTCCCTTTCCCACCATCCACTTATAAGTAAGTAATCTCTTTAGTTTCTATTATAGTTTATCCCCCTGTATTTCTTTTTCTCAAATGAGCAGGTACATGTATATCTTCTTATATTCCTTCTTTCTATGAAGGATAGCATACGGTAGATATTCTTTAGAGCTTTGCTTTTTCACTTAAAGATATGTCCTAGAAATTATTCTGTATTAATTCATGATGTTCTTCTTTTTAACAGTTACCTAGTACTCCATTGTATGTATCTACCTTAGTTTATTTAACTACTCTCCTATGTATAGACCTTTATATTTTGTAATTATGATACTGTAATGAATAACTTTGTGCATTGTATTTTGCTATTGTTGGAGATGTATCTTCAGGGTATTGTTAAGTATTCTCCAATTCCCCTCCAGAAGGGCTGTACCAGTTTGCATTCCCAACAGAAATATACAAGAGTGACTGTTCCCCCTACAGCTTCACCAACATAATATCTTGTCATACTTTTAATATTCACCAGCCCAAAAGATGAGAAATGAAATCTCAATGTTGTTTTAATGTGCATTTCTCTAATTATAAATGAGTTTGAACTTTAAAAATATGTTTGGTTGAATAATATTCCATTGTGTGTGTGTGTGTGTGTGTGTGTGTGTGTGTATATATATATATATCTCACATTTTCTTGATCCATTTGTCTATTAATGGACAGGTAGGTTGTTTCCATATCATGGCTATTGTGAAAAATGCTACAATGAACGTGGGAGTGCAGATATTTTCACTAGGTGGTGAAATATTATTCAGTCATATAAAAGGAGGAGGTCCTGCCATTTGCCACAACATAGATGGACATGCGGAACATTATGCTAAGTGAAATAAGTTAGATACAGAAAGAAATATTGCATGATTTCACTTATGTGTGGAATCTAATGAACAAAACTTAAAATATCCAGATATAGAGAATAAAACAGTGGTTACCAGGTGTATTAGTCTGTTCTCACACTGCTGTGAAGAAATGCCTGACTCTGGATGATTTATAAAGGAAAGAGGTTTAATAGACTCACAGTTCCACATTGTTGGGGAGGCCTCAGGAAACTTACAATTGTGGCAGAAGGCAAAGAGATGCAGGCACATTCTTCAAGGGAGGCAGGACAGAGTGAGTGCAAGCAGGGGAAATGCCAGACGCTTATAAGACCATCAGGTCTCATGAGAACTCACTCACTATCATGAGAATAGCATGGGGGAAACCACCCCTATGATCCACTTACCTCCACCTGGTCCCACCCTTGACACATAGGGATTATGGGGATTACAACTGGAGATGAGATTTGGGTGGGGACATGAAGCCTAACCATACCACCAGGGATGGGGTTGAGTGGGGAGGAAATGGGGAGATGTAGCTCAAAGGACACAAAGTAGCAGATATGTGGGATGAACAAGTCTAGAGATCTAATGTACAACATGAGGACTACAGGCAATAAAATTGTGCTGTAATAGGGATTTTTGTTAAATAAGTAGATTTGAGTTGCTATTGTCACAAAAAAGTAACTATGTGAGATGATAGATATGTTAATTTGCTTCACTACAGTAACCATTTTACTATTTATATGTATCTCATAACATCATGTTGTAAACCTCAAATATACACAATAAAATTTATTTTAACAATAAAAAGTATGTTTGGTGACCATCATATATCTTTTTTTGTGAATTGCCTGTTCATGTCTTCTTCCCACTTGTCTGTAAGGATTTTAGGCCCTTGTCTCTCAATTTTTAACAGTCTTTTATATCAGGGGTTAGCAAATGAGGGACCATAGGCTAAATCTGGCTCATCACCAGTTTTTATTTATTTATTTATTTATTTATTTATTTTTTAATTTTTGAGACAAAGTTTCACTCTTGTCGCCCAGGCTGGAGTCCAGTGGCGTGATCTCGGCTCACTGCAACCTCTGCCTCCCGAGTTCAAGCAATTCTCCTGCCTCGGCCTCCTGAGTAGCTGGGACTCCAGGCGTCTGCCACCACACCCGGCTAATTTTTTGTATTTTTAGTAGAGATGGGGTTTCATTGTGTTAACCAGGATGGTCTCGATCTCCTGACCTCATGATCCGCCCGCCTCAGCCTCCCAAAGTGCTGGGATTACAGGCGTGAGCCACCACGCCTGGCCCACCCACCAGTTTTTATAAATAAAATTTTATTGTTGCACACACACACTCATTTGTTTGCATATTGTCTATACTGTTTTTACATTGTAATGGCAGAGTTGATTGGGTATGACAGAGATAATATGATTCACAAAACCAGAAAAATTTACTATCAGGCCCTGTCTTAGTCTGTTTGGGCTGCTATAACAGAATACTCCAGACTGGGTAATGTATAAACAACAGAAATTTATTTTTCACAGTTCTAGAGGCCGGAAGTCTAAGATCAAGGTGAAGGCCCAGTCTCTGCTTCCAAGATGGTGACTTGTTGCTGCATCCCCCAGATGCAGTGGGGAAGGTAGAAGGGCAGAAAAGGGCCTAAGCTACTTCCCTCCAGCCCTTTTATAAGTCATGAATCCATTACTTTAATCACTTACCAAAAGACCCCACCTTTTAATACCACCACAATGGAGATTAAGTTTCAACACATACATTTTGGGGAACATTTAGACCATTACAGAAGGCCCTTTACAGGAAAAGTTTGTTGACCCCTGCTTTATATGTTAGAGATTAGCCCTTGTCTATAGTATATATTTCAAGTATTTTCTCCCAGTTTGTCAGTTGTTTTTTGACTTTGTTTATATTTTTCCGTGCACATTAAACAATTTTTAATGTAGTCAAATGTATTCATCTTTGATTGCCTGTGGATTTTGAGTCATAGTTAGATACTTCCTCATGATGACTTGAAAGCCATGGTTTCATTCACTTGAAAGCCATGGTTTCATTCTGTTTGGGATGTTGATTTAGAATTTCCTTCTGCTTTAATGATTGTTGGGAAGAGCTTTCCTTAGTTATGTGTGAAATTTCATTTCCTGGTTGTCTGCAACAGCTCTCTGCGGACTGGATTTTTCTCTTGCCTTTTTTTTTTTTGAGACAGAGTCTCGCTCTGTTGCCCAGGCTGGAGTGCAGTGGCACAATCTCAGCTCACTGCAACCTCTGCCTCCCAGGTTCACACCATTCTTCTGCCTCAGCCTCCCGAGTAGCTAGGACTACAGGCGCCCACCACCACGCCTGGCTAATTTTATATATATATATATTTAGTAGAGACGGGGTTTCACCATGTTAGCCAGGATGGTCTCGATCTCCTGACCTTGTCATCCACCTGCCTCGGCCTCCCAAAGTGCTGGGATTACAGGTGTGAGCCACCACACCCGGCCTTCTCTTGCCTCCTTTTATGGCATTGGGTGTTTAACAATAGGCCTAATTTAATGGTATGAAAAAAGTAGGTATAAAGGACAATTTGGGACAATTGCAAAATTTCATTATGGAGTATGGATTTGGTAATAGTGTTGTATCAGTGTTAAATTTCCTGCTTTTGATAATTTTACTGCGTTTGTCTTAAGAGAATATTCTTGTTATTAGGAGATACACACTCAAATATTTATGAATAAAAGGGAACAATGTTCCCTTTTTCATGGTTCAGAAAAATTATACGTATATAAGCAAATGGGGCAAAATGTAAATTATTGGTAAGTTTGGTAAATAATATATTGTAAGTTTTGTATACTATAATTGTTGCTTTTCCATAAACTTGAAATTAATGTACAAATTATATCTCCCTAGACGGGTAGTGAGGTTGGAATTTAGTTTTTAGAGCAATGGACACTTCTGCGCTCCATGAAGCACATATAAATGTTGTATTAACACATAATAGGAAAAATGCAAGCTTCATGGGGAAAGAGGATGTGTACTTAATACAGATGTTTCTCCATTTATGATGGGGGTTAGATCCCTATAAACCCATCGTAAGTTGAAAATATCACTAGTTGAAAATGCATTTAACCTACTGAACATTGTAGCTTAGCTTAACCTCCCTTACATGTGCTCAGAACACTTACATCAACCTACAGTTGGGCAAAAATCATCTAACATAAAGCCTATTTTATAATAAAGTGTTGAATAGCTCATGTAATTCATTGAATGCTGTACTAAAAGTGAAAAACAGAATGGTTGTATAGGTATTCAAAGTATGGTTTCTATTGAATGCATATCACTTTTGCACTATTGTAAAGTAAAAAAAAAAAAAAATATATATATATATATCATAAATTGAACCATTGTAAGCTGGGGACCATCTGTACTGAATTTGGTAATGAACTAGATTTTTTTTTTTTTTTTTGAGACAGAATCTGGCTCTGTCACCCAGGTTGGAGTGCAGTGGCATGATCTCGGCTCACTGCAACCTCTGCCTCCTGGATTCAAGCAATTCTTCTGCCTCAGTCTGCCGAGTAGCTGGGACTACAGGCATGTGCCACCACGCCCGGCTAATTTTTGTATTTTTAGTAGAGATGGGGTTTTACCATGTTGGCCAGGCTGGTCTTGAACTTCTGACCTCAAGTGATCCCCCCGCCTCAACCTCCCAAAGTGTTGGGATTACAGGCGTGAGCCATCGCACCTGGTCAAAACAAGATTTTTAAAGATAATTTTTTCAGTAACTTGTGGCTTCAAGCTCGTATACACAATTGTTTTTACAGGTTGATGACTCTTCATTTCTACATTTATGCGTTGCTTATTGAATCTGAGACAGGAGACATTAGATACATTTTTTTTTAACTGAGGAGTGTAATTTTTGCACAAAACGTTGTTACTATTTTTGCTTTAAACAATTATTTTAAAAGGATTTAAGCATGATAAAGATGTCTTTTATGTTTACCCACTGCTATGGAATGAACTGTGTCCCCCTAAAAGTCATGTTGAAGCCCTAACCTCAAGTATGTTGGTACTTGGAGATGGGGCCTTTGGGAGGTTATTACGTCAAGAGGGTAGAGCTCTCATGTTGAAATTAACACCCTTATAAGAAGAGAGGTCCTCTTCCTCTCCTCCTCTCCTCCTTCTCCACCACAAATACAGCAAGAAGGCAGCCATCAGAGTCCTCATCAGACACTGAATCTGCTGGTGCCTTCATCTTGGACTTCCCAGCCTCCTGAAATTGGGAATTAAATGTTTGTTTTTTAATCCACCCAGTCTATGGTATTTTGTTATAGCAGCCCAAGTGAAGACACCCGCCTATTTAACATACTCATTTAACATTTTCCTTCTGCCTTCTGATTTCACTTAATATTTCTTGTAATGCTGGTCATCTTAATTTATGACAGATATTTTTATGGGGCATAGAATTCTAGGTTGAGAGTTTTAATACTTTCAAGATGTCCTTTGGCTTGCTTTATTTCTGATAAATAGCCTATTGTTTTTCTTATCTATGTTTCTCTGTAGATAGTGTATCTTTTTGCTTTGATTTCCTTAAATATTTCCTATTTTCAATCACTTGTTTCTACCCTTTAATTATGGTGGGCCTTGGTGTAGTTTTCTTTAGGGGCCTATCATCCTCTTGGAATGAATAGATCTCTACCTCTGTATCTTTTAAAGATATAATTGGCATATAATAAACTTCGCATATGTAAAGTACGTTTGATATATTTTTTCATATGTATATATCTGTGGAACCATGATAACAGTAAAAATAAGAGCATATCCATCAACCCAAAAAGTTTTCTCATATGCCTTTGAGATTCTTCCTATCTCCCCATATTTAGGCAACCACTGCCCTGCTTTCTGTCACCATGGATTAGTTTGCATTTTCTAGATGTGTGTATAAAGGGAGTTATGCAATATGTAGTCTTTTGAGTCTGACTTCTTTCACTTAACATAATTATTTTAAAATTCATCAAACTTGTGTGCATCAAGAAGTCATTCCTTTATTGCTGGGTAGTATTCCATCTTATGGATATACCAGAATTTGTTTATCCATTTACCTGTTGATGGGCATTTGGGTTGTTTCCAGTTTTTGCGGTTCTAAATAAAACTATGAATATTTGCATACATGCTTTTGTATGCATACGTATTTCCTTTCCTCTTGGGTAAATACTTAGGAGTGGAATGGCTCAGTGATGTGGTAGGAATATGTTAAACCTTTAAAGAAATTGCCAAACTGTTTTCCAAAGTTGTACTATTTTACATTCCCACCAGCAGTGTAGGAGATTTCCACCTCCTCTGCATCCTTGCCAAAACTCAGTGTGGTTGGTCTTTGTAATTTTAGCCATTCAAACAGGTATAGTGTTATCTCATTGTGGTTTTAATTTGCATTTTCCTAGTGACTAATGATAGTGAGCACCTTTTCATGTACTTATTTGCCTTCTATATATTTTCTTTGGTGAAACGTGTGTTCAAATATTTTCTCTATATTTTAATTTGGCCTCATTTCCTATGAATTGGTGGCTCTATTCCCAGCTTATTTTACCATATATAGGTATAGCTAGCTACCTTACTCCCTCCACCAAAGTTAGGAGAACATTATGACTTTAACCAAATAACTTTTCATGCCTCACTCTGACCTCCTTGAGACTACTCTACAGAACTCAGACTTAGAATTTTTTGTAGATGGGTCATATCTAAGACTGAATGAGGATAATTTCAAGCTGGATATGCTGTAATCACTCCCTAAGATCCTATTAAATTCAATCCCCTTCCTGAAGTCAAGTCAGCAAAAGGAAGTGAACTTACAGGCTGGACTTCAGCCTGGAAGTGAGCAAGGAATAAAAGAGCTAACACATACACAGATCGCAGGCATACGTGTGGTGTGGTTTATGATTGCCACATGATATGGCAACAACAGGATTTCCTAACTGCTGCTGGTACTCTCATTAAGCATAGTGAACAAATTTGAGCATTTCTAGATGTCTTTCTCCTCCCCATGGAATTCATTTCACCTGAATTCAGTTAGTTCACCAAATTAAAGATTACTTGGTAACTCCAGATTACTTCTACGAAATCTTCAGCAAATTGCAGTCACAAATAAGTAACAGATTCAGAAAAAAAGATTGGGAGAGAACTGGATGTGCTCTTTATGGAGACAGCAAGACAGTTGCTTGATTTCTCCAGAAATTATCCATTCTCTGGGATGGGCGTTGGTAAAAATTTGCACACTGTGGCCCATCATAGTCAAGAAAATGTAAAACTATTCTGGGACAACATTGGTGGGGACATTTTAATCAGGTAGTAGACGAGGTCTCCAATGAACATTCCACCTGCCAGACTCACAACCCTGGAAAAACTATAAAAATGGGACATAGGAACTACAGTCTTGAGGACTTTTTGAGCATTGACAAATGGACTTTATATAACTTCTACTGATAGAGGCAGGCAAGGTAAGGTCCCTGCCAAAAACTTCACCTTTGAGCTGAAAAGCCTGAAACCCATGGCCTAAAGTGAAAACTTCTATCCCTGTTACACTCTCTCCCAGTTGGTTCTTTTTGAATAATGCCTTTTTACCAATCAAATGTTACTTTTTCCAAGATTACCCATGGCCCGCCCCACTCCCCCAGTCCTGTGCCTATAAAGACCCCAGACTCAGTTGGTAGAAGAGAGAGAGGCAACTTGACTTCAGAGAGAGGCAACCTGATGTCAGAGGAATGGCTGGACTTCAGAGAAGAACTGGCCAGAGACAGCCAGACTATGTCTGTCTCGTCCCCTTTTCAGCTCCCACTGAGAGCCACTTTCATCACTCAATACAATTCTCTGATTCACTGTCCTTCAATTTGTCCATGTGACCTCATTCTTCTTGGGCACTGGACAAGATCTTGGGACTCACTGAGTGCAGGTACCCAAAAAAGGCTGTCACAATGGTCCTTTGCTCTTGCTGGCAGAGGGCAGCCACCCCACATGATGAGGCAAAGGTACCACTGAGCTAATAACACACTGCTGTCCATGGATGATGGGGCTAAGACAGCATTATAATATGCCCTCTGGGGCTTCAAGGGTTGCAGGCACCCCCACCTGGGTGCTGCCACGGGGCCCACATGGAGCTTGCTCCTGCTGGTGCCCAAAGCAGCTGGCCAGATCCCACACTCACTCACTAGCATTCTCCCTCTCATAAGGGGTTGAGTATGGTGGGCTGAGTAAGTGGGGCACCCCCATCACAAGTTCAGTGAAGGGGTGGAGAGAATTCCTGCATCACTACATCATGTGGATCTGAATATACATTTACTGTTTTTTTGCCTTTTCTTTGGTTGGCCAAAAGCTTCCCCTGGTTGAAAAGCAGTGGCTCTGTGGCTAAAAACAGTAGGTTTTGTCTTTCCTACTTGGGAATTCCCTACTTACTTCTCTTACTGGCCGAGGTACTAAATTTATGGATACCATAATTAAGGAACTTTGTAAGGTGTTGCCTATTAGCCAAAAATTACACTTTCCCTACCATCCTTAATCCTCAGAAAAAACTGAAAGAGGTACTTTAAAATTAAAATTTGGTAAACTCTCTGAAGACTTATAATTACCTTGGCCTAAGTTTCTCCAGTTGGCCCAATTGGCCATCTGGTGTTCTTCTGGCAAATGTAGATTGTTGTCTTATGAACTTGTTACAGGAGGACCAATTAAATTGGGCATTACATCCCTTATTTTAGACTCTACTTTGTTGCAAGCAGATATAGCTCAATACTATAAAGGACTAATGGGATATACTCAGATTTATCATCAACAGGTTCAAATTGCCTTTTCAAAGGAGCCACCTTCTGAGCCTCTGCATGACTTACAACTAGAAGACTTATTCTAATGGAAGAGACACGAATGAAAAACTGCTCTGGAGCTCCACTGGAAGGGCCTCTACCAGGTCCTCCTTACCACAGCTAAGTTATAAGGAATAGATAATTGGGTCCATGTCTCCTAGATAAAGAGACATTGACCTTTGATGGACTGGACTTCCACTTTAACTGGAAACTGAGAGATCCCTGAAACACGTCTGAGGCAGACAATGGCATGAAGGACTCATTTTTCCCCAAGAATATAGGAACAAGCAGATGACCTTGAATAGTGCACAGCTTCTGCTCAAGATGATGGAACAAAATATCTTTTTGATCTTTATTATTTTCCTTTTCTTCCTAGCCTTGTTTCTTATCCTTTACCTTTTAATTTCTGAATTTGTGCATCCCTGTAGAATTACAATAGTTCTCCCTAACCCATGAGAGATGCATTTCAAGATCCCAAGTGGATGCCGGAAACCACAGATAGTACCAAACCCTGTATATACTATGTTCTTCCCTATACATACATATCTATGACAAAGTTTAATTTATACATTAGGCACAATAAGAGATTAATAGCAACAGTAATAAAGTAGAGCAATTATAACAATATACTATAATAAAAGTTATGTGAATGTGGTCTCTCTTTGTCTCTCCCTAAATATCTTATTGTACTGTACTCATGTGTTTTCAGACCACAGTTGATTACGGGTAACTAAAACCATGAAAAATACAATTGCAGATAAAGGGAGACTATTGTGTCTCTAAGTGCTGGACATAAAAATGCCCTTTCCTTTTTTTTTTTTTTTTTTATTTTAAGAGAGATAGGGTCTTACTCTGTCACCCAGACTGGAGTGCAGTGGCACAATTATAGCTCACTGCAGCCTCGATTTCTCAGGCTCAAGCAATCCTTCTGCCTCAGCCTCCCAAGTAGCTGGGACTATAGGCACAACATCATGCCCTGCTAATTTTTAACTCTTTTTGTAGAGATGGGTTCTCACTATGTTGCCCAGGCTGGTCTCGAACTCCTGGCCTCAAGCAATCCTCCTGCCTGGGCATCCCAAAGGGCTAGGGTTACAGGCATGAGTCACTGCACCCTCTCCTTATTTCTCTGCCACATTTCATTTCTCTTCTCTCCTTTCCTTAATGCCCAAAGTTCTTGGATTTTTTTTTTTAAGATGTATGATTATGAAGCTAATGTCACCTGTGATTTTTGCTTTTGCTCACTTTTTTTTCTGTCAGTTCCATTGTACCTTCACAAATACTACTCGTTCCTGACTTGTTCTTGACCCTGAGAGAAATCTCCCCACCATTATTGCTGTTGTTTGGGGCATGCTCCCCAAACTGGGTCTCTGACAAATCTCCAAGATTAACAAATTATATCCTGAAGAGGTAGAACTTGTTTTTCTGGAAAGGCTGAAGCAGGTGGATGTTGTTGGTCTGGCCTCAACACTATCTTCACCCAGACAAACCACAATGATAAAAGTATGAGTGTTTTTTAGATGCTGTAGAGACCCCAAGTGATTCATATTTTGTTTTGAGGTCTAAGGATTACTGATTTTTGTCAGCAAATTGGACAGGGTCATGCTGTCTTTCCCATATCTTTCCTCTTTCTGACTGTACAATTGGACTGAGTTTGAACAGTTTATCACATTTTTAGTTCAGAAGTTAAATCCTAGTTCCCAAGCCACAAGAACAATCCACCCTCTGAAAAAATGCCCATTCTTAGTAGGTGATGAAAGGGACTGTGTGAAGAAGCTGAAAGACTTGGAATCAATCGAAGTGAGATCTCCGCACTCAGGGAAATGCTTTATGTTGCATCCATCCCTTAAGAGATTAGTCCTGTGGACTACTGAAGTTCTACACAATGCCTAGTTTTCCATGCTTTCATTTGTGAAGCTACCCAAGCCACTAACCATGTTACCAAAAATACTGACACACTCAAGAATTTCAGGAACTCCGGAAGGCTGGTGTTCATCATCGACTGGCATTATAGATCATCCTGGCACCTACGGGAGGTATACGTACCGCTGTTGAGGATGATTGACATACACAGATTCCAAAAATCTTTCTGATGTCTTTTTGGTGAATCAACACATCTGTGAAGCCAACCAAGACATTTATCAGTTAAGCGACAGAGTTCTGATTCCTGGGACCTATGGGTTGTCATCAGGTAGCTAGGGATGGGACATGTTTCCCTGGATATTCTGAACAGGGACATCGTTTTGAGGATATACTTTTCTCCAAAGGCTCGGGAGCTTTTACTATTTTTCCTGATAGGAGTATCTCTAATCAAATGCATTCTATCATGTGTAATTAAGACCACCAGTACTGTCCCATCCAAGCAGATGATCCAAACTACAATTAAGGAACAAAAGATCAAAGAACAAACTGCTCCTCCACTGCTCATTGTGGGAGCCTTCTTTACTTAATTCTTGAATCTTATACATTCCTGTACTTTTGTTTTATCTCTCTATAGATTTGGCCAATGAAGAAAGGAGTTTATTTTGACCAAGAGGAAGAGTTATAAAAGAATGAAAACAAACCTCAGTTTTTCTTGTTTCAACTTTTGCCTCCTTTCCCTTATTTTCTTACTCTCCACTCCACACCCACTTTTTAAAAACTATCTCCTTCCCCCTTGAACCTTAAAAAACGGTGAGGATTTAAAAAACAACTCTCAAAGAACTGTTCTGAAAGTTGCAGGCAGGGGATTGCACCAATAATCCTGAGCAAAAGGCATGAAAAACTGGATCAATTTCTCAGTGGTTCCAACCAGAAGTTTTCAGCAGGTACAGATAAAAAAAATTGTAACTGGGACCAGACTGCAGTCATATACCTCTCTGTTCTTCTTGCCTAACATAAACTAATTCTGCTTCAGTACAGGAGGCTTCTTGTTCTTAAGTTTTTCACTGATGCACATCAGTTGAATAAAGTATTAAACACTATTTGAGTGACATTGTATTTTTCCTCTTGATAGGGGCATGTTGTGGTAATTAAGGGGTCAATTAATCAAAAGGATATAACAATCTTGAATGTTTAGGGACCTAATAACAAACAGAGCTTCAAAATATGTCAAAACCTGATAGAATTGCAAGGAGAAATACATAAATGTATGATGGCAGTCAAATATTTCAACACTCCTATCTTAATAATCAATAGAATAAGTAGACAGAAAATAAGTACATACAGTCTGAGCTACTCGGAAGGCTGAGGTGGGAGGATCACTTGAGCCCAGGAGATGGAGTCTGCAGTGAGCCTAGACTGCGCCACTGCACTCCAGCCTGGGCGACAGAGACCCTGTCTCAAAATAAATAAATAAATAAATAAATAACTTTAATTCTTTAAAAGCCTGATATTTTTCTTTAGTTGACAGTATTTTTCAGTTCTAAAATTTTCATTTGGAAATGTTATGATTGCAGAGGCCTCATGAACTAATCACCTTCTAAAGGTCACACCTCTTGATACTGCTACTTTAGGGATTAAGTTCCAACCTACGAATGTTGGGAGACACATTCAGACCATAGCAGGCCCTCTCCATTTTCTCCTGAACATGCATGCAGATTTGTTCATGTGCAGTCTTCCAGACCACTTGGGATAAGTAGGATCTTATCAAGGCCTTTTTTGTCTGTCTCATTCCCTGGATCTCCCTGTTAAATTTATTACTGAACTGTTGATTTATTACTTACCCCAGTCAGTATCAAGACCTCAGAATGTCTCTGATATTGACCTTTCCTGGTTATTAGCCACTGAGATCACTGTTGTTTTATTGTTTGTTTATTTTTGTTTTGAGACGGAGTCTTGCTCTGTCACCCAGGCTGGAGTGCAATGGTGCGATCTCAGCTCACTGCAACCTCAGTCTCCTGGGTTCAAGCAATTCTCGTGCCTCAGCCTCCCGAGTAGCTGGGATTACAGGCATGCTCCTCCACGCCTGGCTAATTTTTGTATTTTTAGTAGAGACAGGGTTTTACCATGTTGGCCAGGCTGCTCTTGAACTCCAGACCTCAAGTGATCCATTCCACTGGCCTTCCAAAGCACTGGGATTACAGCCCAGCCTTTCTTCTTTCTTAATATAGGCATTTATTGCTATAGACTTCCCTGTTAGCATTGATTTTGCTGCATCCCATAGGCTTTGGTATGTTGTATGTACATTTTCATTTGTCTCAAGATACTTTTCAATTTCACTTTTGATTTCTTTTTTCTTTTTTTTTTTTTTGAGTTGGAGTCTCACTCCGTTGCCCAGGCTGGAGTGCAATGACATGATATCAACTCACTGCAACCTCCACCTCCCAGGTTCAAGTGATTCTCCTGCCTCAGCCTCCAAAGTAGCTGGAATTACAGGCATGCGACACCATGCCCGGCTAATTTTTGTATTTTTAGTAAAGACAGGGTTTTACCATGTTGGCCAGGATGGTCTGTAACTCCTGACCTCAGGTGATCCACCCGCCTTGGCCTCCCAAAGTGCTGGGATTACAGGTGTGAGCCACCATGCCTGGCCTGCTTTTGATTTCTTTTTTGACCAACTGGTTATTCAGTAGGATGTAATTTAATACCTCATAGGTATGTTACCTAAGAAAAAGTCCAACATCATCCCTGCTTTCGATGCAGAGGGGAAATTCCTTTCTAATTACTTTAAGAAGAACAACGGACGGTCCTTGAGTTCTTATAAGGAACGTGCTGTTTTCAGTTGACTCATCAAAAGGAGAACTAGCATGACATTGTTTTCTCTTTGCATACATCCATTCTCTGAGCTTTATTAACCAGACATTTGCATTGACAAGAACTAAAATAAGTTCAGGTTCTTTTGAATAATCTAGTTGTTGACATAACCAACAGTCAGATTGATTATAGTAGCCAGAATTTGGAAGACTGGTACAAAGGAGTGCCAGATCTGTGCTCGATCTGTTGGAAAAGCAGTAAGGGTTAATAAGAGTCAGACACAGTTTGAAGAAAAGGTCCATAGTGGAGGATCAGATGGAGAACAGGATAGATTGAGACTGTCTCCAGTCAGCTTTTTAATAGTCAGGCCAGGTGTGGTGGTTCATGCCTGTAATCCCAGCTTTTGGGAGGTCGAGGTGGGAGGATCACTTGAGCTCAGGAGTTTGAGACCATCCTGGGCAACATAGTGAGATGTCATCTATACTAAAAATTATTATTTTTATAATAATAATTATACTAAAAATTAAAAACAAACAAGCAGAAAACACTTAGCTGAGCGTGGTTGTGTGCACCCGTTGTCCCAGCTACTTGGGAGGCTGAGGCAGGAGGATTGCTTGCGCCTGGAAGGTTGAGGCTGCAGTGAGCTATGATTGTACCACTGCACTCTAGCCTGGGCAATGGAGCCAGACTCTATCTCAAAAAAAAAAAAAAAAAAAAAAGGCTGTCAACAGTAGAAGAAAGGCTTTTGTCAACAATGCTAGAAGAGGTTGTGGGATATAAATTTGTTTGTTTGTTTCCTAAAGAAGAGTAACAGGGACACCTAAAAGGGGGAGAAAATAGGTGGAAGTAGAACTTCTTGATCCACGGTCTTTGGACAAGCTGTCTACTTCAAAGAAGTAGTGTCTGCTTCTGGGGCCTGGGAACTGGCCCTGGAAATCCTTACTTTAAGGTTGCCTGTAGAGGTAATTTTCCAATTGTCTTGGGAGTGCTGATCAGGATCTAGCTTTACATTAGAGATAAGCCACTAGATTGGCATGACTTGTATGGACCTAGAGGGATTTTTCTTTATTTTGATGGCAGTCTAGGTAGCCAGTAGTACTTCATGTCAGCCTTCCTAGCCTTCCTAGCGAGGTGACAGTGTGCGCTTTCTTATAAAAACCTTGATGTACACATGATCTCCTGGTTGAAAAACATGGCAAGGCTTGTCAGTGGCAGAAGCCATGCCCTTTTTACCTGTTGATGATATGCTCCAAGTAGATTAGCTAGTGCCTATATATAGCTAGACATAGTATCAAACTGTTCACTTAAATCTGCATAGTGTCCATTTAACCCAGGAATGGAAGGTTTAGAGGTGCCAACAGTCAATGGGTGGCTGAATATTATTTCAAAAGGGGTCAATCCAATCCAAGTCTTCTATTTAGAGTGTTCAGAATTTTTTTTTTTTTTTTTTTTTCTGAGACAGTGTTTTGGTCTGTTGCCCAGGCTGGAGTGTAGTGGTGTGATCTCGGCTCACTGCATCCACCGCCTCCCAGGTTTAAGCAATTCTCTGCCTCAGCCTCCTGAGTAGCTGGGATTACAGGTGCCCACTGCCACGCCCGGCTAATTTTTTATTTTTATTTTTATTTTTAATAGGGACGGGGTTTCATCATCTTGGCCAGGCTGATCTTGAACTCCTGACCTCGTGATCTGCCCGCCTTGGCCTCCCAAAGTGCTAGGATTACAGGTGTGAGCCACCGTGCCTGGCCGTATTCAGAATTTTTATAAGGGCCACGAGTAATACTTCTGTTTCTTGACAGATTTTTCCCAAGTCGATTTAATGTCTAGATTTTTATGTTCCACTTGCCCTGAGGATTGGAGATGGTATGGGGCATGAAATTTTAATGAGTACTCCAGAGATTTTGCAAGCAAGAGGTTTATCTCTGATGTAAAATGAGTTTCTTTGTCTGATTCGATCCACAAAGGGATGCCAAAGTGAGGTATAATCTCAGTTATCAATTTCTTCACCAATGTTGTACCATTAGAATCTCTAATCCATCCATGAAACCTGCAGACTATAGCCAAAGAGCAGGAAAAGCCAAAGCTGGAAGTAAATCTATGAAATGTATCTGGAGTGCTGCAAAGAGAAGCGTGGGCCTTGGAAGACTGCCTGAGGGGTATTGGTTTCCCCCAAAAATGTGGTGAGATTTACAAGTAATGCATTGGGAAATAATTTGGACAGAAATGTTGTAGATCCCAGGACAAAACCAATTATGCTTTAGTTCCTCAGCTATCCCCCATGTGCACATATGTCCCATCTAATAAGACATAAGTACAAGCCAAAAGGTTAAAAGAAAAGGGGCCACAGGAAGTCCATTTGGCCCAATATACCCAATCCATCTGAAAATTGCTTGGCGCCCTTTTGTATCCATTTATCTTTTTCATATTTTGGGGCATTTACCTGAAAATCAATAATATCAGTCAGGGATAAAGGCAAATTCATAAATTGGGTGGAAAAATGAAAAGGGGGTCAATTTTTGGCTGTGTACTTAGCAGCCTTTTCTGCCCTATCATTCCCTAGAGATATAGTATCAGTCTCCTTAGTGTGGGCTGCACAATGAACAATAGCAATTTTAGTATGAAGGTGAACAGTCTGTGATAAGGCAGCAATTATATGTCCATTAGCAAGAGGAGTACCAGCAGAGGTTCAGAATCCACGGGATTTCCAGATTGTGCCAACAGCATGGCAGACTCCAAAAGCATATCGGAGTCAGTGTAAATGGTGGCAGTGTTTCCTTTTGCCAATGTGCAAGCTCTAATAAGAGCTATAAGTTCAGCAGCCTGGGCTTACTTTATCGTCAGCAAAGAGTATGCCTCAAGCGTTTCATGTGGGGAAACTATGGCATAGCCAGTTATTATGTTTCCCTTAAAATTAAATTTGCAAGAGCCATTACAAAATAGCAGCAAGGCTAGGTTGTCTATAGGAGAGTCTGAGCGATCCCCTCATGGCTTTGAACCCATTTCTATAGCTGCTAGGCAATCAGGTGGAATGGAATGAGGCTCTTCATCATCAGGGAGGGGTCGGAGTGTAGCAGGATTTAGTGTCACAAAGGTGTAAGATGATGGAGGGATTGGTTCACAGGGCTTGCTCCTAGGTGGTCTGTCCATGTGTAGAGAGGTGCTGCATCTTAAGAACTTGGAAGACAGCGGACACAGCATGGGAAACATCGAGGCAGATGGGGGAGCCTAATGTATGGGTGCTGACTTTAGTAATTAGGGCGGCAGCTGCTGCTACTGCATGCAGGCATGGGGGCGTGCCTGCTGCCATGGGATCCCATTGGCATGAGAAATATGCTACAGGTTGTATCTGAGAGGCAAAGGGTTGCCCTAGAATACCTGCAGCAATCCCACTATTTTCATGACAATAGAGATGAAAAGGTTTATCAAAATTACATAAGCCAAGAGCAGGGGATAGGACAATGCTAATTTTGAGGCTTCAAAAGAAGTTAATGCCTCTGAAGGCCAGAGAATGGCCTCTGGAAGGAGGGCATATAGTGGGTTGGCAATAGCCTCAAAATTAGGACTCCATGGTGGTCAATAGTCAGCTGCCCCTAGAAATTTACATAGCTGCTTTTTCATTTTAGGGAGAGGAATGGATAAAACTGACTCGAGGCATTTCGGGGTGAACTTCTGAGTGCCCTGAGCTATTTCATGTCCTAAGTAAGTAACAGTTGTTTGCACTAACTGAAGTTTAGACCCAGAGGCTTTATGGCCTCAGTCAGCTAGTGCCTTTAGGAGAGTGAGGGAGTGTCTTTAAGGGTATCCTATTTAGTTTGGTTACAAAGCAAAAGGGCAAGGTCATCAATATATTGCACAAGAATGGAGTCTTGGGTGAAGGCTACAGAATCCAAGTAGGCTTTAAGGATTAGAGAGAATTTTGAGAGGGACTCACAATATCGCTGAAGCATGCGAGTCCATGTCAATTGCCTCCCTCTAAATGTAAATACAAAGAGAAACTGAGTCAGGGTGCAACGGAAAGGAAAAGAAAGCTGAGCAGAGGTCAACTACATCACTAGGAATTGAGATAGGGATAGTAGCTGCGCTGTGGATAACAGGGTGGCAGGGAATTACAAATCTTGTACAACTTACAAATCTTGTACAAATAGATTTGATTTCCATTGGAAGCAAATTTTCCTTCTTTCTTTACTAGTAAGATTGGGGTGTTACAGGGTGAAGTGGTGAAAATAAGTACACCTTGCTGCAAAAGGGAGTCCATGATAGGTTCAATTCCTCTCTCTGCCTCTTGTGAGAAGGGGTACTGAGCTACTGCTGATGGGAAATGTTTGTTCCTTTTTCATGCAATGTGTACCGGTTCTGTACTCAGTAGTAGTCCAATCTCATTTGCACATTAAGCCCAGAGACAAGCTGGGACATCTTTTAAGAATGCATCCTCTTTAGAGGAATTTAAATCAAGAGGGGTTTCCATGAGAGAGCATATTAACTTTTATACTAAGGTTAATAGAAAGTTTGAAGTTTGGTCTGAAGGTAGAGACATAAAAACACCTTCCTTATCACATTGTATGGCAGCATTAAACCTTCATAATAAATCCCTACCTAAAAGGTTTGCTAAGTGAGGAGTCAGAAACTAGAAAGGCATGGCAGGTGTTGAGAGGGCAAAGGATGTTGGGGTGTCCTGAGATATGGGCGATGAAATAAGTTGCCCAGAGATTCCAATAGCTTGAATAGAGGCAGAGGTAACAAGTAGAGAGAATTCTTCTGAGTGAATAGTAGAGGAAGTCCTATCAGTGTCGATTAAATCCAGTTCTTAATCCTCTACTTTAAGTTCAATGGTGGGCTTTGAGGTGCAACCGAGGATCAGCTGACCTCATCAATCAAAGTGGTATTGTCCCAAAGGAGGGGAATAATGAACCTTCTAAAGATGTTGGATTCTAGGGAGAGTTTCTTTCTTTTTTTTTTTTTTTTTTTTTTGTACAGGACAGTGATTTTTCCAGTGCCTCTGCTCTTTGTAATATCTTCAAATTTCAGAAGGCAAACTAGAAAAACCTTGTGGCTGACCAAAGATATGAAAGAACTTTGAGTCATTCTTAGAGGCATGCCTTTGTTTCTGTAACAATTCAAGCTTCAAGATGACTTGATTTTAGTTCTTTTTACCCTTTATTTTCTTGCAAGTTATTTTCAAATAATTGAGTGCCTGCTTCTATTATAATGCTTACAGACTGACCAGCCCAACCACTATACTATTTTGGATTTGCTTTTTTATATCAAGAAGATTTCCGACCACAGCAGAAACTGGAATATTTCTATACTCTGGAGCTTCAGGATCTAATGCCATACGCCTTTGAAAACCTTGTATATGTCTCTTGACAAATGCCTTGGGGTGCTCTCCCTCGTTCTGAATACATAATTCAACATTATACAAATTTACCTTGGGAGGAGAGCCTCTGATATTGTCCCTGTCAGGCCCTGAATATCAGCGACTAGCTGGGTGATCTCCTCATTTGCAGGAGGGCCAGGAAGGGGCTTCAGCCATCTGTTCCCTCTGTGGAGGGTGTCTTCCCTGGGAGGCCGTCTGGCCTGTCTAACAACTGCAGTATGATCATGAGAGGGAAATACACCCCTTAGCAGCCAGTCAAGGTCTCTATGTGTGGGGTTACAGATGGCCACTGATCTCTCCAACTATTTTCTGAACTTGGTAGGTCCTTCTGAAGGTGGGGGCAAAATGTCTGTTGCTGTCCAGGAGACATGAATTCTTTGAGAAGGGAGTCCAGGATACATTTACAGGGGGCATTGCATAGAGAGGTCCGGAGCTGATGGAGTCTGATTACAAAGCCCTGGGAAATAGGAGAGGTTTCAAGGCACAGAAAAACAAGCCTTGTTGAGTGTCCTTGGAGCCTGTGCCAGATTTATTTCATGGCAGTCAGTTCTTACATAAATGACCTCTAAGCTTCAGGTTTTAAGACCAGGCCTGATTAGGGCTTTTAAGATTGGGAGGGTTTTCGTAAATCATCCAGGGAAAGAGAGATAAAAGAAAGCAGCTGGATGTCTAAGGAGTTTTTCTGGGGTTTGGAGGAATGGAGGGAATTTGTGGAGGAGATAGAGGAGGAGGGAGAGGCTGAGGAGGGGAGTTCAAATCAGGGGCCCAGAGAGTGATTAGATACTCTGGTGAGTCAGCGACATGGAGTTGGGGATTAAGTAGGGTGTGAGTGGAGAAGGGGGATTTGTAGTGGGAGCAGATTTCAACTTTTGTTCTTCAATTTTGTTAAGGAAATTTTTTGGGCTAGTCATAATACTTTTCTGAGTTCTTTGTTCTGTCTGATCTTCCCATAAATACAATAAGCAAATAGTTTATAATAAGAGTTCTCTAAAATTGTTTTCAAATACATTTCGAATAAAATTTTTATTTCTAATTCAAAGGATCCATCTTCTGGTCATTGACAATTAGGATCTTCATTGGTGTATAGATTCCAATTGCGACTTAATTCAATAAGCCTTTTATGGAAAGTAACTTTCCAGGCTTAGGAGAAATCTTTATCAGGGATGCAAGGAGTGTTCCTGGAGTGGGTGCAGAAGATGCAGCCCCCATGATTCAAAAATTTATTCTCAGAGATAGATTAAGAAAGCAAAGACCTTGGCTGGTGCAGTGGCTCATGCCTATAATCCCAGCACTTTGGGAGGCCAAGGCCAGAGGATTGTTTGAGCCTAGGAGTTTGAGGACAGCTTGGGCAACATAGTGAGATCCCCATCTCTATAAAATTTTTAAAAATTAGCTAGATGTGGTGGTACGCTTGTAGTCTCAGGTACTTGAGAGGCTGAGGTGGAGGAGGATCACTTGAGCCTGGGAAGTTGAGGCTGCAGTAAGCTGTGATTGTGCCTCCACTCTCCAGCCTGGACTACAGAGTGAGACCTTGTCTCAAAGGAAGAAAATGACTACAAAATAAATACACTTTTAATAGGTTTTAAAAAAATAAAAAGAAAACAAAGAATTTTGTGGCTACAGGGGGTTAAGGGTCTCTGGGCTGATGGGATTGCACTTGGGATCGCAGTCAAGTAGGGATTTAGCTGGGCCAACTGGTTGCTAGCTGGGTATGCGGTGGGTCCTGCAGTTGGTGGGTCTAGTACCAGAGTCCTAGGTAGGTATGGATCCTGCATGGTGTCTGGGCCAACAGGACTGCTTCCAGGACCTTGGTCAGTGGGACTGGTGTTGGGACAAGGATCCACTTCAAGGTCTGCAGTTGGGTACACAGACAGCAGCCCTGTTACCAGGTGTGTGGATGCACGTGACTCCCACCAGTTCCCTGGGCTGTCTCCTGCTGGGTTACTGGGTAGGTCACTAGACAGGCAGGATTGGCTCTGGAATGTGGCTGAGAGAGGCTAGAACCAAGTCACAGGGCTGCTTCAGGGTCCACAACTGGGACTGACATCTGCAGTTCTGCCTCTGGAAATATGCATAGGTGTGCCTCCTGCTGGGTTCCTATATGGGCATGACTGCTCCCAGAACATGGCTGACAGGTCTTTTTCAGGGATGGTTTCTGTTAGTTTATTTTTTCCTTTGAAAGGGCCATCTTTCCTGTTTCTTTGTATGCCTTCTGATTTCTTGTTGAAAACTAGACATTCAAATGTAATAATGTGATAACTCTGTATATCAGATACTCCCCTTTCCCCAAGGCTTTCTGTTATTTATTTACTTGTTTATTTAATTGTTGTAGGCTGTCTCTGTGCTGAGGATCAGCCTAAGGTGTAAACTCAGTCTTCTCAAGTCTTTACTAAGCCTGAGTCCCTTCCCCTGGGCATGCGTGGTGACTTTCTAATTTCTCCCATATGTATGGTTGCTTTTGAGTGTACTATGGTTGGCTCCCAAAAGGGGGAAAAAGAGAAAAATGAGTGAGAAAGGCACTGACCCTTTAAATCTCCTGGAAATCACATCACTGGGGGTGGGTGAATGGGAGGTGAGTTTTGTTTTTTTTTTTTGAGACAGAGTCTCGCTCTATTGCCCAGGCTGGAGTGCAGTGGCATGATCTCGGCTCACTGCAACCTCCAGAAGGTGAGGTTTTCAACAGTAGTGGGAGATGTAACAACAATGGCTGCTAATTCATTTTCTGCAATTCTGTGATCAGAAGCAGTGATTAGCAATCCAAGCACAGATCCCCAATATTGGAAGATAGAGTTATTTTTGCCTACTCTGCTCCTGCAGGTTGTGTGCAAGCGGCTCCAGGAACATGTGCACAGCTGTTTGCCATAGAGCTGAAAAGTCAGGGGTGGGGAGCTGCTACTGTGCTAAGAGCTTAAATTGACTGAAATTAACTGCAACTCACCATTTAGGCTTCCCCTGGAAATTGCAAGCCCTAGACAGACTCCAGCGTTCCAAAATAGTTATGTCAGACAGATTATGTCAGTGTAACTGTTATTTCTGTGGGGAGGTGGATTCCTGGTGCTTCCTACTCCACCACCTTTCCAGAATCCTCCTCTAGTCGACATTTTTGTTTTTCACAGAGTTTCACTGTTGCCCAAGATGGAGTGCAGTGGTTCAATTATAGCTCATTGCAGCCTGCAACTCCTGGGCTCAAGTGATCCTCCCACCTCAGCTTCCTGAGTAGCTGGGACTACAGGCAAATGCCACCACACCTGGCTAATTTTTTATTTTTTTGTAGAGACAGGGTCTCACTATGTTGCCCAGGTTGGTGTCAAGTGATCCTCCTGCCTTGGCCTTGAAAAGCACTGAGATTACAAGTGGGAGTCACCATGCCTGGCCTTAGTCAACTAATTTTTTTATGAAGTACAAAGCCATTTCAATGGAGAAAGTATTGTCTTTTTCATAAAGGATGCTGGATGTTCTCACTTGTAAGTGGGAGCTGAACAATGAGGACACATGGACATGGGGAGGGAAACAACATACACTGGGGCCTGTGGCGGGGGGTGCGGGGAGAGGGAGAGCATCAGGAAAAATAGCTAATGCATGCTGGGCTTAATACCTAGGTGATGGGTTGATAGGTGCAGCAAACTACCATGGCACACGTTTACCTATGTAATAAACCTGCACAGCCTGCACATGTATCCCGGAACTTAAAATAAAATAAAATAAAAATAAATGACGCTTGAACAATGGACTATCCATATACAAAACAAAACAAAACAACAAGGCAAACTTCAACTTAACCTAACACTTTACATGAAAATTAATCCAAACAGATCATAGATCTATTGGTAAAATATAAAATTATAAAGCTTCTAGAAGAAAACATAGGAGGAAATCTTTGTGACTCTAGGTTAGGCAAAGAGTTTTAGACATGATACCCAAAGCGTGATCCATAACAGAAAATACTGATACATTGGACATTACAAAAATCAATTACAAACACAGTCTGCAGAAAAAGGTTAAATTCAGAGTAGCTGCTCCTGGAATGGTTCATGTTCTTGTTCCATCCAATCTGGATGGCCAATCTAGTGTTTGCCTCTAAGGATGTGCCAGTCTGCCAACAAAGCACTTAACATCTAGTGTATCTGGGCAGTCAGAAGAGACCAAAGCTGTAAGTCAGTAATCACCAGCAACTGTTGTAGGAGCACTGTGCTAGGAGGAGAGAAACCTGTAAAATACACAACAACACTGAGCAGAATGGCAGAAATGCTGTGAGGAAGGAGGAGCAAAGGGTCTGAAAAAGGCTTCCCAGTGGGGCAGGCATCTGAGGTGATTCTTGAAAGATAAGCTGAATGTTGATAGGCAAAAATAGACAAACACAAACAGATGCGAGAGGTTCAGGCAACACTCCCCTACCCATTATAATTCCAAGAAAATAAAAGGAATACCCATCACTGTTACAATTATGCTCACAAGTGCATTCAGAAGAGGGGCAGTTCACCCAGTTGGAAAGGAAATAGACAGTTTTCCAGATGGCGATGCCAAAGCTTAGTCTTGCAGGGTGAGCATGAATTAGCAAAAGAAAAGGAAAGGCAAGCCTCAGTAAAGACCCCGAACTTGGAAGCCCATGCTGGATCAACAAGATAGAGAGAATACTCCCTGATTGTTCAATTTTAGAGAGCCTGGGAACAGGACTTGTTTGGTACAGGCAAGTAAGGCCCTGTCATAGAGAACTTGGAAAGATACGCTATAGAGTGGAGCCCTGATCCTGAACATCTTGGAGATCCAGGAAAGATTCCTAAGGAGGATGGTGACATTTTTTTCTTTCTTTCTTTCAACAGGGTCTTTCTCTGTTGCCTGGGCTGGAATGCAGTAGCATGATCATGGCTCACTGCCGCCTCAGTCTCTCAGGCTCAAGCCATTCTCCTGCCTCAGACTCCCGAGTAGCTGGGACCACAGGTGTGCACCACCCTGCCCACTAATATTTTGTATTTTTTGTAGAGACGGGAACTCACTATGTTGCCCAGGCTGGTCTCAAACTCCTGGGCTCAAGCAATCCACCCATCTCAGCCTCCCACAGTGCTGGGATTAAAGGTGTGAGCCACTGCGCCTGACTGATGGTGATATATTTATCAATCCATTGCCCTTTGGGAAGACGACCTTGGAGGCAAACTGGATTAGCCATCCACATCTCAGAGACAGGAGTTCATCATGATGTAAAATATGAGAAATCTGAACTAGGGCTATGGAATTGGGAGTGAAAGAAAAACAGCAGTAAAGAGACAGGAGACATTAGAGAAGTAGGTTTGAAGTCAGAAGTGAAGAGGATCAAAAAGCTATTGATGATGCATCTAAGAGGGCCACAACAATGGCTGCTGCTTCATTTTCTGCAACTTCGTGATAAGAAGCAGTGATCAGTGATAGTAGCACAGATCCCTGATATAGGAACAATTCAAAGGAAAATAATCCAAAGGAAAGTTAAAATACATCTTAGCTGGGATACTGCAAGTACTATTTATGAACTTTCACAGCCACATAGTGGTAACACTTTCTTTAGAGTGACACAGTAGGAGCACCGTCATCTTGGACAAACACTACCATTTTAAGTTCCAGCTGCCTTTCCAGCTTCATGCGTTTCAAGGAAATAATTTCTCTTCTAACAACAAACAGCCAGAAAGAGCAGACAGTAAAACACAGATAAGACAGCTTGGGCACAGACGGAGGAGCGGGGGAAGTCTCTTGAGTAACTGCCAAACTTCACCCTTATACAATGGGCCCCAGTAAAACAGTGGGCCTTAATAAGCACATTCCTTTCCCTTCAGGTGCACTAAGATAAGGAAGCTAAAAGCAGACCGGGGCAGGGGTGCGGGGGCCGGGGGTAGGTGGGTGGTTTATGCCTGTGGCTGCAGGAAGATGTATGGGAACAGACACAAAACTCTCCCTCCCAGATAAACACAACAAAGAGACACAGACAATCCAAGCCTCTGTTAAACTCTCCCACTCTGAATCCTTAAAAACACTTCATCTATCAACAACAAAAAGAGAAAATTTCAGGCCAGTATCCCTGATGAACGTCAATGTGAAAATCCTCAATAAAATACTGGCAAACTGAATCCAGCAGCACATCAAAATACTTATCCACCACGATCAAGTCAGCTTCATCCCTGGGATACAAATCTGGTTCAACATACGCAAATCAATAAACGTAATCCATTACAAAAACTGAACCAATGACAGGAACCACATGATTATCTCAATGATGCAGAAAAGGCCTTTAATGATAGAATTCAACACCTCTTCATGCCAAAAACTCTCAATAAACTAGGTATTGATGGAATATATCTCAAAATAATAAGAGCTATTTATGACAAACCCATAGCCAATATCATACTGAATGGGCAAAAGCTGGAAGCATTCCCTTTGAAAACTGGCACAAGACAAGAATGCCCTCTCTCTCTGCTCCTATTCGACATAGTATTGGATGTTCTGGCCAGGGCAATCAGGCAAGAGAAAGAAATAAAGGGTATTCAAATAGGATGAAAGGAAGCCAAACTGTCTCTGTTTGCAGATGACATGATTGTATATTTAGAAAACCCCATCCTCTCAGCTTAAAAACTCTTTAAGCTGATAAGCAACTTCAGCAAAGTCTCAGGATACAAAATCAATGTGCAAAAATCACAAGCGTTCTTATACACCAACAATAGACAAGCAGAGAGCCAAACCATGAGTGAGCCCCATTCACAATTGCCACAAAGAGAATAAAATACCTAAGAATACAGCTAACAAGGTACACGAAGGACCTCTTCAAGGAGAACTACAAGCCACTGCTCAAGGAAATAAGAGAGGACACAAACAAATGGAAAAAAATTCCATGCTCATAGATAGGAAGAATCAATATCATGAAAATGGCCATACTGCCCAAAGTAATTTATAGATCCAATGCTATTCCTATCAAGCTACCATTGACTTTCTTCACAGAACTAGAAAAAAATAGTTTAAATTTCATATAGAACCAAAAAAGAGCCCAAATAGCCAAGACAATCCTAAGCAAAAAGAGCAAAGCCGGAGGCGTCATGCTCACTGACTTCAAACTATACTACAAGGTTACAGTAACCAAAACAGCATGGTACTGGCATCGAAACAGATATATACACAAATGGAACAAAACAGAGGCCTCAGAAATAACACCACACATCTACAACCATCTGATCTTTGACAAACCTGACAAACACAAGCAGTGGGGAAAGGATTCCCCATTTAATAAATGCTGCTGGAAAAACTGGCTAGCCATATGCAGAAAACAGAAACTGGACTCCTTCCTTACATGTTATACAAAAATTAACTCAAGGAGGATTAAAGACTTAAATGTAAGACCTAAAACCATAAAAACCCTAGAAGAAACCCTAGGCAATGTCCATTCAGGACATAGGCAAGGGCAAAGACTTCATGACCAAAACACCAAAAGCAATTGCAAAAAATGCTAAAATTGACAAATGGGATCTAATTAAACTAAAGAGCTTCTGCACAGCAAAAGAAGCTACCATCAGAGTGAACAGGCAACTTACAGAATGGGGGAAAATTTTTGCAATCTATCCATCTGACAAAGGTCTAATATCCAGAATCTACAAGGAACTTAAACAAATTTACAAGAAAAAAACAACCCCATGAAAAAGTGGGCAAAGGATATGAACAGACACTTCTCAAAAGAATACATTTATATGGCCAACAAACATGAAAAAAAGCTCATCACCACTGGTCATTAGAGAAACGCAAATCAAAACCACAATGAGATACCATCTCACACCAGTTAGAATGGCGATCATTAAAAAGTCAGGAAACAACAGATGCTGGCGAGGATGTGGAGAAATAGGAATGCTTTTATGTGTTGGTGGGAGTGTAAATTAGTTCAACCATTGTGGAAGACAGTTTAGTGATTCCTCAAGGATCTAGAACCAGAAATACCACTTGACCCAGCAATCCCATTACTGGGTATATACCCAAAGGATTATAAATCATTCTACTATAAAGACACATGCACACTTATGTTTATTGCAGCACTATTTACAACAGCAAAGACTTGGAACCCAAATGCCCATCAATGATAGACTAGATAAAGAAAATGTGACACATATACACCAGGGAATACTGTGCAGCCATAAAAGAGAATGAGTTCATGTCCTTTGCAGGGACATGGATGAAGCTGGAACCATCATTCTCAGCAAACTAACACAAGAACAGAAAACCAAACACTGCATGTTCTCACTCATAAGTGGGAGTAGAACAATGAGAACACATGGACACAGGGAGGGGAACATCACACACCGGGGCCTATTGGGGGGTAGGAGGTAAGGGGAGGGAGAGCATTAGGACAAATACCTAATGCATGTGGGGCTTAAAACCTAGATGACGGGTTGATAGGTGCAGTAAACCACCATGACACAAGTATACCTATGTAACAAACCTGTACATTCTGCACATGTACCCCAGAACTTAAAGTAAATTTTTTTTTTTTTTTTTTGAGACGGAGTCTCGCTCTGTCGCCCAGGCTGGAGTGCAGTGGCCGGATCTCAGCTCACTGCAAGCCCCACCTCCTGGGTTCACGCCATTCTCCTGCCTCAGCCTCCCGAGTAGGTGGGAGTACAGGCGCCCGCCACCTCGCCCGGCTAATTTTTTTTGTATTTTAGTAGAGACGGGGTTTCACCGTGTTAGCCAGGATGGTCTCGATCTCCTGAACTCGTGATCTGCCCGTCTCGGCCTCCCAAAGTGCTGGGATTACAGGCTTGAGCCACCGCGCCCGGCCAAAGTAAAATTTTTTAAAAAAGCAATTCTTTTCTATTTGTTTTTTGTAAAGGCCATGATGAAACCTTTCTTTGTAAGCATGTAGACTTTTATCATAAGCATTGAAAGAAAATTGTCCTATGTATGGCCTTGTAGTCTTAGTTCCTGAACAAAAATAAAGCAAAATGAAAAAATAAAAAATTAAAAAATTAAAAAACTCTTAGTCTGTAAGAGAGAGTGCCTCTGTCCTAACTAGGCCAGAAGCCCCTCTCAGGTTTATTCTCCAAAGTAAACCTATCTTTAACTGCTGAGCCAATTTTCATGTTTCTTTTTTCTTTCTTTAATTCTTACATAGAGCTTACAGTATACTTCTGAGTTCAGCTTGGATTTCTCACTTCATGCTCCAATCCCTAAACTGAGTTTGATACAAGCTGTGAAGATTTAGATTTAGCTGGGGACACTGTCATTAGACACTAGGCTTGAATGAGGGAAAATAGCTTCTTAACAAAGATCTTAACATTTTTTGATTGTTGACTTTGTCCATGGTTAGTTAAATGTAACTTTAGTGTAAATTATAGCATTTATTTGCTTTTATCTCTAAGAAATAATATGGAGCCACATAGATTACAGTAATTTGCCATTTTGCAAAAACACCAGAGGGTCAGAGTCCCTGATATATTTCTTTAATCACCAATTGCTACTGGACACCTCCCATATGCCAGGCAGTAAACTGGGCACTAGGCATCTAACAGTGATGAAGACTGACATTGTCCCTGCTCTCATTTCTAATGGGGAAGACAGACACAAAACAGTTGTGAGAGGTTCAGGCAACACCCATATTTTCTTCTTAATTTCAAGATTAAAATAAAATGAAGAGCCCTCACTATATTATAATTATGTCCATAAGTTTATTCAGAAGAGAGGCCTGCCACTCAGATGGAAAAGAAGCAAAGAGAGCTTCCCAGACAGAGATGCCAAGGCAGAGGCTTGAAGGGTCAGTGGGAATTAGTGGAGCAGTATGGTTATAATCTTCCACAATGATAATTTTTTTTTGTTATTTTACTGTTTGTTCTAATATATTTTCTTTGTGTTTATTTTACACCATTTTCTTAAGTGTATATAAGGTTAGAATGTTTATATTCATTGTGAATTGAATCATTATGGAAGGGCCCTCTCAATTCCAATGAATACTTTTTTGTCTTAGTCTTTTCAGTTTGCTAGTAATATCACTGACCTTGCTTTATTTTGATTAGCATGGGCCTGGCAAATTTTCTTCCATCCCTTTATTTCAAACTTTTCTATATTTTTATGATTTGCTAGGTTTGGCATAAACAGTGTATGACTGGATTTGTCCATTTTTATACAGAATGACAACCATTAACTAGAGCATTTACTCCATTAACAACTTTTTTGGGGTCTCTTTTGTAATTTGAATTGAAGCAATTGCTATTCATTTTTTAAAACTCTCTTATAAGCACCAAATTTTATTTATTTATTTATTTTTATTTTTTATTTTTTTGAGATGAAGTCTCCCTCTGCCACCCAGGCTGGAGTGCAATGGTGTGATCTTGACTCATTGCAACCTCTGCCTTCTGGGTTCAAGTGATTCTCCTGCCTTAGCTTCCCACCCCCAGTAGCTGGGATTGCAGGCGTCCACCACCATGCCCGGGGAAGTTTTTTTTTTTTTTTGTATTTTTAGTAGAGATGGGGTTTCACCATGTTGGCCAGGCTGCTCTCAAACTCCTGACCTCAGGTGATCCACCCACCTTGGCCTCCCAAACTGCTTGGATTACAGGTGGTGAGCTCACCACCCAGGGGTGAGCTGGGGCTCTTATTATTTGTTTAAAAAAAGTTTTTAAATTTTTTTATTTTATCTTATTTTAAGTTCCAGGATACACATGAAGTATGTGCAGATTTGTTACATAGGTAAATGTGTGCCATGGTGGTTTGCTGCACCTATCAACCCATCACCTAGGTATTAAGCCTCACGAGCATTAACTATTTATCGTGATGATAAACACCAAATTTTAATATCTAAGTCAATTTTTGGGGAAGGAAACATCATCAAGAACTTACTTCTGAAACAAAACAACGATGTTCATTCCTTCAAACATCCAAATTGAAGGTGTGCCAAAATGAAAACAAAAAAAGTCCACAGAGAAATAAAAAGGAACACAAATCACATTCCAGGGGGTTAGCGCATTTAGCAGTCTTAGCTGTGCTGTCTAACCATCCTTCAACTGACTTTCAAAAAAACAACACCCTAAACTCATCAGAATATACATTTTCCATTTGCTGTTTTAAAATTAAAAATAATAATTTAACAAAGAAAACTTTAAGGAAGTCACAATCAATTGTGTTTCTCATTTTGACATCACGTACAGCATATGGAGGTCAGGAAAGTTATTTGCAGCATACATGGTTACAGGATATTCATCTTTGAGGTTTAGGTTTCTTCCAAATGGTGTAAAATACCCACAATTCCAAGTATGAAGAGACACAGACGATTTCCTTTGAGAATTCCAAAGGACACTACAGGCACCCCAGCTGTTCTTCATAGAGAGACAGGGCTTCCGTCAGATTGACAGAGTTCCCCTTGTGTAAAATATTTCACATCCTGTTTCAATGCTTTCACTGAGAGGTCAGGAATCAGTCTGAGAAACTCCCATGTGGAATCTTCTGGAGACATGGAGATTGGAACAGCTGTCACATCATTAATCACATAATCAAATTATCTCCCTTCTTTGGCATACCTTTTCAGTACTGGAATGCAGTACTGAACCTTGTATAGCAGTCTCCTTTAAGATTATCTAAGACATCACCACAAGTCAGCATATATTTCTTACATCCATCAATCACCATTTCATCAATCTCTATCATAGTGACCATCTTTAGTTTTAGTTCGACTATTTCACACAATATGCCCCCATCTCAGCCTCCCAGAATGAGTACATCTTTGCCAGTGTAATCTTTGCCACTGCCCACGATGGCCCAGGTATATGTCAAATCACCCTCTGCCAAATTGACATTCCCACTAAGGATGAGAATATTTCCAAATTGCTTCGAGTGTAGAATTTTAATGCTCTGATAAGGTGAATCTTCATCATATACCACTTCATCTACGTTGTATTCAACCAGGAGTCCATCTGCTGTGGGCCAATATCTGTCGATGGTTCCTCCTGGAACTATAGGTGGTAATCGCCTCATCCACCAAGTACTGTCTTGACTCAATTCTTTCATTCTTTCTTCTCCTTTGTTCAAAAGACTGTTGATCTCTTCTTTGCCTTGTGCGTCACCATCGTAATTCTGAAGGTCCAGTAACTCCAATCCATGTGAATAAATTCTCAAATTGGTAAGGCTGCCGTTTTTGTTTGTATAGGTTGCTAAATAGCGGTGTGGTCCTGCTAGGTGTCCACCAGCTCTGCCATCCCCTGCTCCTGGAAAATGGACTGGAGCCCTTTTAGAATGGTCTCGCCATCAGCTTTGGTGTTGAGCATGAAGTCGAGTGTGCTGTGCCATGCCGCTGCCATAGTGAGGTGAGACCCTGAGCCATGCCTGGGGGAGGCGGCCGCGGGAGACTGGGGGGCCGCGTGGCGTATCAGGCTTCTACCCTTTTAACAACATTTTTTTAAAAGTTACTGATCATGTAATAAAGGATGAACTTCAAATATGAATTTATTCCTAACTTCTTACATTTCGCTTTCTATTTTCCTGCACTTTTTATAAATCTTTTCCTAGTTTCCTGACTTTAAAAAATGATGTGATTTTTGTTTGCTTTTCTCATTGCCTACCTTATAATTAAAATAATAGCAGATAGTCTGTAATCCCAGCTACTTGGGAGGTTGCGGTGAAAGAATCGCTTGAGCCCAGGAGTTCAAGGCTGCAGTGAGCTATGATCACACCACTGCACTCCAGCCTGGATGACAGAGTGAGACTCCGTCTCTAAAAACAGTAATAATAATAGATAGTAAAATAGTAATAATATGAAATTATTCAAAATAATTGAAAATGATAAGAGGAGCAATTTTCTTGTTATATACGATATTGCAATGATCAATCATCTACAAAATGTAATGCACGAGTCCATGAGGACACAAAGAGGGGAACAACAGACATTGGGGTCTACCTGACGGTGGAGGGTGGGAGGAGGGTGAGGATTGAAAAACTCCCTGTAGGATACTATATTCACTACCTGGGTGATGAAATCTTTTGTACTCCAAACCCCAGCAACTCCCAATTTACCCGTATAACAATGGATGCACATGGACCCCTGAACCTAAAACAAAGGTTGGAAGAAAAAAAAAAATAAGCCAAAACAAAATGTGGGAACTGTGCGCACATGGCTGTATTGTTTCTCTGTAACTATGCTCTTGAACTTGGGTGGTACAGCACCTCCGTCCAGGTGTTGAGCAAGCCCGAACTGGACACATTTAGAAAGGGGCGGGACAAGAGTGCTTCCCGAAGCTTCTCTTTTCGCAGCTTTTTGGCTGCACCTCACACGCGGCTCCGTGGTTCAGCATCTACTAGATGCTGAGGTATTTTGCAAGAGCTTTGATGAGAGACTGTGAATTTTGTGATTGGAGGGTGGATGTAGGGTCATCGAAGGGAATTTGGGAGTTGCTAATGGAGATTTTTGGAGTCACAATAGGAACTTGCTGTAAGTTGAGTTGAATGCTCCCAGTCAGATCCTCCAATGGGTAATTTATTTCCATTTTTCTTCTTTTCTCATATTAAGATGAGAAAAGAACTTTAGGATGGCTTAAAGTTCCATCTAAGACAACAAGTTGAGAATTATTGTTTTCATAATAGTTAAGTGTTTTCTAATTTCTTTTTACCAAGAGTTATTTAGATGTGTGTTTCCAATTAACAAAAGCTAAGCCTTTTATTGATTTCTGATGCACCTTATCTGTGTGCTGTGTGGTGCTTATTAATTGGAATGTGTTTAGAGTCCCTTTAAGACTAAGTCCAAGGCCCATTTTTATTAATATTGTATCTCTAGCTTGAAGATAGTATGAGTTCTCCAACTGATACTGTTTTGTTCAAGATGTGTATTGGTCCTGTGTGTGTTCTTGCTCCCTTAATTGCCAAGAGTAGTGACTTGCTTGCATGTGTGCATATATATGATGCACACAGAAATGTGTACATATGTATATATGTATTTTGAGATGGAATCTCGCTCTGTCGCCCAGGCTGGAGTGCGGTGGTGGGATCTCACCTGGAGTGCAGTGGCACGATGTTGGCTCACTGCAGCCTCTACCTTCCGGGCTCAAGCGATTCTCCTGCCTTGGCTTCCTGAGTAGCTAGGACCCCAGGCACGCGCCATCACACCCGGCTAATATTTAAAAAAAATTTTTTTCTAGAGATGAAGTCTCGCGATGTTGCCTCAGGCTGGTCTCAATCTCCTGGGTCGCAAACGTATATTTGTGTATTTGTGCATTTTATGTGGCGATATTGGGCACAAGTAGGAGTACTTTTCAGAATAAAGATTGTGAAATTTCGCTAGGTGAGTGGGTCAGGGCCCGTAGGGCCCTATGTGGCCTGTGCAAGTGGGGAGGAGGGGCAGGGCTTGGCGTCTTAACCTGTTTCAGCGGGCTGTGAGGTGAAGCTGCGTCCTCTCCGTCCCGGAATGTCAAGGGGCTTGCGGTGCTGCGAGAGTCTGGGCAGGGGGCGGAGCCTGGCAAGGGGCGGGGCTGGGTATGACCGGACGCCATGTGTGAGGTCCACAGGGCACGAAGGGTAAGGTGAGTCTGAGCGTCCCTCAACCCGTCCGCCCACCCATCCACCGTCTGATCCTCCCTCAATCCATCCGCCCATGCATCCACCATTTGATCACCCATTCACTCTTGCCCCAGGAGCGCAGAAGTGGGTAGGCGGAACCTGGGGAGACTAGCTGAGTAGTCCAGGCAGTGAGGCAGACTGAACTTGCCTGAGGGGCAGGGCCAAGTGTGTTTGGGCAGGCAGAGGTGGACTTGTCTGGGTCCATCGTGTTGGGTAAGCAGGGTAGCCTGTGTGTCTTGGAGGGAGGGGTGGATCAGGCTGAGCAGAGCAAATCTGAAGGGGTGGCACCCAGATTTTCTGGGCGGATAGGTAGGCCCTTATGCATGGAGGTGGGCAAGTTGGGGGCAGATGTGTCCAGGTGGACCAGCCAGGTGTGTCTGAATAAGGTGGGCAGGCAGGACCAGGTGGTATCAGTCATTCCTAGGCAGGCAGGGCCTAGTGCATCCAGCAGGTGTGGTTGCCCCAGGGTAGGTTGGCCTGAGGGTGAGGCCAGGAGTGTTGGGGCAGGGTTGTCTGTCCCTACCCACTTATGGCTGATCAACAGCCCTCTTTCCACGAGCATGGGAATACTACTAGTAATCTCTGGTCCCCAGTGAGTCTAGGATACAGGGTGGACAGGGAGTTGGGCTGATGCTGAGGGTCTGCCCCTCAGATCTTGCCTGTAACACCCCCAGAGACCTTGCTGTGGTCCCACTGGCCACTTGACAACTGCTTCAAACGCAGAAGTGCAGGCTAGCCGAGAAGCACCAGACAGCAGTGGTGCCACTGGCAGTAAGGGCGGTGGCACCTGGGCAACAGCCACACCCCAGCTGTTGTCTGAAGAGGACCTGTCTTGGCACTGTGACCTGTACCAGGACACTTACAGAGGGGATTTTTGGCAATCAAAGCCTGCCAAGTGTGAGGGAGGACCCTGGGGTAGAAGGATGGGGACAGTGAGGGCAGTGAGGTTCAGCAGTGAGGTGACAGGAGGCAGGGAGTATCCGAAGACCACTTTGAGAAACTAGTTGTATGGAGTGTGTCAGTATTTCCTGATCTGCAGCCCTGGGTGAGTGACATCAAGAAGCTCCAGCTCATGGATCCCACAGGCAGAAGCAGGCAGTGAATGTGAAGCACAAGAAGAGTTTGAAGAAAAAGGTAGAGCAGAAGGTGACGAATTGAATGGGGAGCATGAAGGCAGGTTGGGGGTGGAATGCAGGGCAGGGGTGCAGGAGTTGGGGGTTAACATCGACCCTCCTGACCCTGCCATGACCACTCTTGTCCTGAAGAAGGAGAAGCAGCAGACGCAGAAAAGGAAGCACACGGCTGGGCGCCGTGGCTCATGCCTGTAATCCCAGCACTTTGGGAGGCCGAGGCAGGCGGATCACAAGGTCAGGAGATCGAGACCATCCTGGCTAACACGGTGAAACCCCGTCTCTACTAAAAATACAAAAAATTAGCCGGGCGTGGTGGTGGGCGCCTGTAGTCCCAGCTACTTGGGAGGCTGAGACAGGAGAATGGCATGAACCCGGGAGGCGGAGCTTGCAGTGAGCTGAGATCCCACCACTGCACTCCAGCCTGGGCAAGAGTGAGACTCCGTCTCAAAAAAAAAAAAAGAAAAGAAAAGGAAGTATACAGGCAAGTGGAAGCATCCGGAGCATGTCAAGGACCCAGCCTCACCACGGCAGTGCCTGGGACCCGGCTGTGTGTATCCCACTTGGCCGGGCTCCCAGTACTGTTCGGATGACTGTAGCATGAGGCTGGCAGGTGAGTGAGTGCACCTCGAGGTTAAGGGACAAAGGAGAAGTAAGGTGTGATCCATGCCATCTGTAATTCCACTCAGCCACCGTCATAGTCACCCACTCACTGAACCGCCCATCCACATTACATCCACCAGGATGCTCATCCACCCTTATAGCCACTCACCCACCTGCTCATCCATCCTTATAGCCACTAACCCACCTGCCCATCCACCCTTATAGACACTCACCCTTATAGACACTCACCCACCTGCCCCTCCACCCATCCACCCACCCATCCACTGTTCAATCACCCATTCACTAACATGCCCTCATCCACCACTCGGTACCCTATAGAGTCACCATTCAGTAGTTCATCTTTCTCATTCCTCTGATGTCCCCATCTACCCATTTCATTTCTTGCTTTCTCTTCTTCCAGCTGCATCAATAACATCCTTCCCCAGTGCATCCAGCAGTGGCAAAGGAGCCCCTGCATTGCCAATGAGCATGGCAAGAAAATGCTCGAGCACATCCACCATGAGCAGCAGGACACCTATACTTGCCTGAAGGACACGGAGTGCCATTTCCATGAACTTGAGGCCATCATTCTGCATGGCAAACAGTAGGCTGTGTGCATGGATTACTAGGCGAGAGGGCATTGGTGAGGTAGAGCTTAAAGATACCTGGCCTCTTGTCCTGTCCCTCCCCATCCTGTACTGCTTCCCTGGCCCCTCCATTGTCCTGTGCAGAACAACAAAGGTGAAAAGGGCAGCAAAGACCTGCAGATCTTTTGTGTCTCCTGCGGGCAGCCCATCTCTAAGCGTGTTGCCTTGCACCACATGGAACGCTGCTTTGCCAAGGTTGGAACATTGACTGGGAGTCAGATGGGACAAGGGTGTTTTTGGTTGGGTGGGGTGGCACATGGGTAGGGTCCATGTGGTGGGGGCAGGTTTGGCGCCTGGATATTTGTTATACAAGGAATGCAACACACATCCATGGCTTCCCCTGTGTGTGCTCTTCCCCCACGCCCAGTATGAGAGCCAAGGTCAGGGCATTAACCAGTGGTGAGGGGGACACTGGCTGTGCAGACAGGAGCATAGGGTCTGCATGGGACAATAGACCTGGTGTTTGGAGCTTTATTGTAGGAGGACACGCAGCATATGTCCACAGTTCCTCCCATTTGTGCTCTTTCTTTCCCAATATGAGTGCCAACTGTCCATTGGGTCCCTGTACCCTACTTGCATTGAAGGGTGAGTGTGGGGGCTAGTAAGGGTCGAAGGCATTATGTGGACAGGGTCAGAAGCAAGGTTGAGCAAGGTCAGGGGCAGGATGTGGGTGGGCTCAGAGGCAGAGGCGGGTGTAGTTAGAGGCATGGTATGGGCGGGGTCTGGGACTAGGTGCAGGTAGGGTTCTGGGGTGGGACCTCCCTCCTCCTGACTCTCAGCATCTCACTTTTCCATCCCCCTCCAGGACCACATGGTTCTTCTGTGATGCCTACAGTCTGAAGAGTAAGAGGTACTGTAAGCGCCTCAAGGTGCTGTGTTCTGAGCACTCTTGGGACCCCAAGGTGAGACCCTTCCTTACCTCATCACCTTCCATTCCTCCAATCCTCCCTGCCTGACTGCCCTCCGCATCTCCTCAGCAACCCCTGTGTGTCCCCCTTCCCTTCCTGACCACCCCACGTTCCATGCTTCTTGCTGCCTTTCACCCTCTCTTCTTCCTTTTCTCTCTAACTGGCTGTCTGTATTCATGCCCTCCTTGCCTGACCACCTTCCGGATGGTCCTGCCCCTCCTCACTGCAGAAGCACCCCCCAATTCTGATCCTCTTCTTGCTCGACCATCCTCCCTTCCTGCCCCACCGCCTGCCTGGCCAACCCGCTGTACCCTCCTCCTTGTGTGGCACCCTCAACTTCTCTTCCTCACTTTCTGACTTTCCTCCATTCTGATCATTTTCCCTGCCTCACTGACCCCTGATTCTATTTTCTGCCTGTCACCTACATCCTTTCTTCCTCCCTGTTTGACCGCTCCCCATTCTCTCCCTCCACCCTCCTCTCCTTCACCTCAGCCCTCACCTCCCCTCTGCATCAACAAACCCCACTCATCTACTTCTCCTCCTTGGACCACCCTCAACCCTTCCCTCCTCCCGCCGGACTGCTTTCCAGCCCTCCAGCTCTCCAGCTCTCCCTGGCCCACCTGCCCTCCAGCATCCCTCCTTCTGTTGGATCTCTTTCTGTGCTTCTGTTCTTACCTGCATCACCTGCATTCTTCCATCCCTGCTTAGTCAACCTCATTCCTCTATCCTCTATGCCTGATCACCCGCTATTTGTCCTCTCTTCTCTGAATTCCTCTCTTCCCCCTGCCTGATCACTCCCTATCCCTCTCCTCTCTGTCCTCCATCCCCCTGTTGTTTCCCTGTGCCTGATCATTCTCCAGGGCTACCCTCCTTCATAGCTCATCCTCCTTTATTCTTCACCATAGGTGCCAAAGGATGAGGTGGGCGGTTGTCCACTAGTGCATAATGTCTTTGAGTTCACGGGTAATTTCTGTTGCCTCCCCAAATGCCTGTGCAACTGCTACTACGGCTGGGAGAAGCTGAGGCATGCCGAGGTGGACCTGGAGCGCATGCAGGCGGTAGGTGCCATGCTGAGGGGGCTGGGAGATGGGGTAGGATCCTGGACTCCCTCTCGAGCATTCAGGTCCCACAGTTGCACAAGCTGGAACAGCTGTTTGAGCAGGAGCAGAAGTGCACACGTTTTTGATGAACCGGGTGGGGCTGCTGGCTCTGATGCTGCACAAGACGATCCAGCATGACCCATTCACCAGTCACTTGTGCTCCAGGGTGGACATCTAAGCCTTGCTGGACCTAGGTCCCATATACCACACTCTGTGTAAAGGTGACATCTCACAAATCCCTCCTCCCACACCTGCTGCTCCATCCACCTTTTTCTTAGGGCATCTTGGAGTTTCTCTCTGTGCTTCTCTGTCCACCACTTGGTCTCCTGTCTCTCTGTCTACCCTTCCTTGGTGGTGGTCGGGGGGATTGTCTAAAAATTCCCCATTCCCATCCATTCCTCCATCCCTGTGCCTTTCTTCCCTGAACCTGGGTGAGGCCAAGGGATCTGCCCTGCTGTTATATCCACTGTCTAAAGTTTTCTTCATCAACTTGGGAAGAACAAGGATTTTGATAGCTCATGATGTTCCCTAAACCTGTCTCTCTGGCTGCAAACCCAATTCCAAACCTCCAATAGTTGGTGGGTGACAGGCCCCACCTGTCATAGCCATCATGCCCCTACCCGCACCCATCTTGTCCCGTTCCTGACCTTCCCACGAGGTCCTTGCCCTGTCAGCCTTGTCCCATCTCAGTCCAACCCCAGTCTGTCCTGCCTTTCACTTCCGGGCCCCCTCTTCCCACCACCCTGCTCTGACTGTGCCCTGTCCTTTCCAGCCTGTCCTGTCACACCTATTTCACACCTGTAGGTTTGCCAGAAGGTGGCTTCTGCCACATCTGCCTTTGCCAGCCCCCATCCAGGCCTTCTGTGCCATTGGAGGTGCATCCAGTAGTGTTGCTTGTGGGTGCTGGTATGTCTCCAATGACAGACCTGAACGACATTTCCTAATTTTTTTCCTATGCTCACTGATACCTTATGATCTTTTTTTTTTGAGATGGAGTTTCTTGCCCTGTCACCCAGGCTGGAGTGCAGTGGCCCGATCTCAGCTCACTGCAACCTCTGCCTCCAGGGTTCAAGTGATTCTCCTGCCTCAGCCTCCTGAGTAGCTGGGATTACAGGTGCACACCACCATGCCCTGGCATTTTTTTGTATTTTTAGTGGAGATGGGGTTTTACTATGTTGGCCAGGCTGGTCTCGAACTCCTGACCTCAGTTGATCCGCCTGCCTTGGCCTCCCAAAGTGCTGGGATTACAGGCGTGAGCCACCACACCCAGCCCTTATGATTTTTTAAAATCTGTTTTTATAATTACTCTCCTCCCAGGAACCCATATAGTTCTAAATGTTTAAGTGTGTTGCTCTAGACTTTATACCTCATATTCCAGTACAACTACTTTACATTACTACTTGTCTGGTACAGTATCTCCTTTCTCATTACTAATATTGTGTTTCTTTCTTTTTTTTCAATTTGATCAGATTTCCCAGAGCAGCTTTTTATTTATTTATACTTCCTAGTTTTATATTTATTTTATCTATATAAAACTTCTATTTGTATTACTTGTCACTTCTTTTTTTTTTTTTTTTTTTTTTTTTTTTTTTTTTTTTT